>NC_134856.1:14197500-14450000 GCF_049852395.1 Peromyscus maniculatus bairdii | reverse complement strand
TCCCCAACACAGAAAGGAGGTGCTGCTGTCCTAAGGTGCCTGTAGCTTGAGCTGAGGGGTGAGCAGAGTACCAGTACTTCTCAAACTTGGGCATGCATTGGCTGTCGGCTAAGGAACAGTAAGACAGGCTGCTGTCTGAGGTCCATACCCCACCCCCACCCCCACCCCGAACCCCAGATGTAATTGGTTTGAGTTGGACGTGGAGATCCGAATATTAAGAACTTCCCAGGGAATTCCAGCTTGCAGCCAGATTTGAGGGCCCTTTGACCGAAAGAGTTAGAGAAGAACCGAGGGTGTCTTCTACACGCCCGGAAGGCTTCTCCTCTTCCCTCTTCCCTCTCCTCCCTCTTGCCTTTTCAGCCAGCAATTACTTCTGCCTTTGGGCTGTCAAACTCGATGTGACAAGCCAACACCCCACCCCAAAGGGTGGAACTCAGAAGTGCCAAGGAAAAGAAAGCCAATCGTGTACAGTGTGAAAGGGCTCCCCAAGTTGGTAGGAGGAGAGGGGGTTCTCCCCGACTCTTAATTCCAGATAAATGCAGGAGCTGATCCAGACTGCCCTTATTCTGAGAAATGGAGCCAAGCCGGCCAGGAAGAACCTTTCTATCTAGTAAAAAATGGCCTCTCGTGTCTTATGTAACAACCAAGTGTTACCAGCAAGAGTCTGGAGTCTCCAGAGCCAGCCCGCCCTTATTAATGACCTTAGATAACTCACTGAACCACCCCCACCTTCAGTTTCCACATCTATAAAATGGGTACAGCAGAATAAAAGTCTTAGAGCTGGTGTGAGGACTATTAAGAGTGAAAGTCTGTTTACAAAGGCTTCTGTACCAGGCACTGCACTTGCTCATTGCCATCCTGAACCCCTACTATAACCCACAGGGTAGCGGGTACTGCACAGAGAAGTACCCCATCTGATAGCTGGAGTACTACCATAGACACCCCACTTTGGTGTCCAAAAAGCTGGTGCTCAGAGAGGCCAAAGAACTTGTTGAAGGTTATCAACATGATCAGAGGCAGATTTGGGGCTAGGAATTTGGAGGCTAGCCGTGGTTGCTGGAGGACTTGCCAACCATACATGGGGCACACACACATACACCCACAAAAAGCAGATCCCATATTTGTGCCCTGGGCAGCCTGACTCTAGCCCATGTATAAAAGGAAGTCCCGTGCTGAGAATTGTGAGGACAAATACCTAGACCAGGGGTGGACCATGGTGTGTCTCCATAGCTCTTATTCCCATGGACGTGAGCAAAGCCCTTCCAAGGGATTTTCTCAGTCCCTCAGTGGAGTGAAATGATTCTCCAGCACTTCCTGTGTGCCAGGCAGGTTTCCTGACACTATCGGTAAAATGTGGGTATGATGAGTAGACCAGCCCTCGGTGAACTCACACCCAATGACAAGAAAAACTAGACGCTCACTAGGTGTGCATTATTTTAACAAGCTTGAAGGCTAGCTAAATCGGACTCCCCCCCCCCCCTGCAAAGCAATATTCCTGGTACTTTCATAGTCATATATGAACTTTTCAGAGAATCAAAGATGTTGTCACCCAACACTCCTGTCCCGAGCTGAGGTCCAGCAAGGAGGTTTGTCGTCTCATTTCAGCTCATGATCTGCAGACAAGCGCTGGCTTATCATGGCTCAGCTTCTGGGTCTCTGGCTTTACTCTGGGTATACAAGAGCCACATGCGTTTTGTGCAATGTGAACTTTACTTCAGTTTCAATCTTGGTCTTTCCTTGGACCAGCAGTTTGCAGAAGGTTCCTTTCTTGTTATTCAGGGCAGCAGCAGTGAGCTGCATCTCTTGGGCAGTCATGTGATCAGAAGGGGAAACACCTACCTGCTCCAACGTGCCCTGTTGCTGAGCGAGCGAGCATGTTCAACAGGTTGGGTGCATGCAATGTACCTCTGACCTACAATGTTTCCAGCTTCTAATTGGTTTGTGGATATTGAGGTCCATCACAAGTAGAGGTTATTTGTGTATACCGTCTGTAGGGTGCCACAATTTTGTGTGTGTGTGTGTTTGTACTTGTTCTTGGTGACTTGGCTGATTACAATGGTCTCTAATCTTTGTGTTAGAGTGCTGACTGATGTCCTAAAGCACAAGAAGTCAGTTATCTTTTGTGAGAGAATTCGTGGTGGAAAATCTTCCTTCAGACAAAGATTGCAGGGCTGTTGGCAGAGGCCAGTGCTAAGGAAGTACCATATATTAAGTACAATCTCTTTAGAGCTGGGAAAGTAGCCTACTGGTCGAGTCTACCTAGTGTGTACAAGGGCCTGGGTTCCAGCTACAGTCCTACATACACACAGATCTTCAAACAGATAAACATAAAGCTAGGTTGTGTATTGATCTCCAGTGGGGGTAAAGCGAGAGATAGGGTACCCTAGATAGGAGGCATAAATGTGTAACGGTCTGGAAGTGGCTAAGGTCAGGGTATAGTTGGAGACTTCTGCTGACCCAAGCAAGTGGCAAAGAGTGTGGTAGTTAGTGGGAGCAGAGCTACGCCCAAATAGAAATATGCTGGAGGGAGCCTGGGCCAGGTGGCATTGTGTTTGATGGTCAGATCTTATTTCATCTGATTAGTACAGTAATCCTAGCAGGCTGGTCAGGACCATTTCCACCTTTGACAGATGACAGAATCAATGCCCTGTGTTATTAAGAGAATTACTCACTGAGTATGATGGCATGTGCCTTTAATCCCAGCACTTAGGAGGCAGAAGCAGGTGGATCTCTGTGAATATGAGGCCAGCCTGGTCTATACATTGAATTCCAGGGTAGCTGGGACTACATAGAGAGAGTCTCATTTAAAAAATAAAATATAAAATAAAACAAATAAATAATAGAAGTGCTCAAAAATAGCATAGCTGGGATGCCTGGGGTTAGGATTTATGACTGTAATCCTTAGCCTTGGGAAGCAAAGGCAAGAAGATCGTAAGTTCAAGCACAGCCTGAACTACTTAGGGAGTTTTGGGCAAGCCTAGATATAGAGTGAGACAATGTCAGTTTCTAAAAAGAGACTCTGCTGGTAAGTAGTAACCCCTCCCCAGTACCTCGTCTCCCCCCAGCACACATCAGTGGCTCACCCCCACGCTGCCTCCTGTCTTATATAGTATTCAGCAGACTTTGGGGTCAGATCTCAGGGTACTGCTGGAGGTTTGGTTTGATTAGGGGAGGCATCAATGACTAAGTGGTAGCAGAGCCACGAAGCATGAATAGACCAGCAGGACCACGGCAGGAAACACATGTATTTTTTTAAATAAAAGTATTCCTATAGACTATAAAGACATCAGTGCCTCAGTGCAAGACTCTGGGATGGCTGCCTCGGACACGGGACACCTCAGACACAAAACACTGGCACACAGATGTACCAGCAGGAAAGGAGAATCTAGGATTTGAGTGTCCCTGAATTGGCTGGGCTCGGCATTCAGAAGCTCCATCCATGAGTAGCCAGGCCTGAGCCTGCCTCTTGTCCCTGATTATGAACCAGGGATCTACCAACCTTTTCTGTGAAGGTCTTGACCTTGGTGGACCATATGACTTTAGTTGTAGCTTATCTGCCACTGGAGAGTGAATGTAGCCACAGAGGATGCTTGAAGAAATGAGTCTATCTGTGTTCCAGGAAAGCTTCAAAGTCACTGAATTTGGGAGTTTGTATAATTGAAAAGAAGACTTTTAAAAAAAAAACTGGGAGTCTGCGAATGGTGGCTCATCCTTATAATCTTTGCACCCAGGAGGCCAGAGCTAGAGGATCCTACAAGTTCAAGGCCAACCTGGGCTTGAACTCAAAAGTAAACAAATTAAAAAAAAATTTTTAGCCGGGCGGTGGTGGCGCACGCCTTTAATCCCAGCACTCGGGAGGCAGAGCCAGGCGGATCTCTGTGAGTTCGAGGCCAGCCTGGGCTACCAAGTGAGTTCCAGGAAAGGCGCAAAGCTGCTACACAGAGAAACCCTGTCTGGAAAAACCAAAAAAAAAAAAAAAAAAAAAAAAAAATTTTGTAGTGTTAAGAACAAATTCAGGTTGGGCATTGGTGGTGCACGCCTTTAATCCCCCCTGCACTCAGGAGGCAGAGCCATGCAGATCTCTGTGAGTTCCAGGCCAGTCTGGTCTACAGAGTGAGTTCCAAGACAGTCAGGGCTGTTGCACAGAGAAACCTTGTCTCAAAAAACAAACAAACAAACTAACTAACTAACAAACAAAAAAGAACAAAATCAGGGCTTTTCCTGTCTAAACAAGCCCTCTACCACTGAGCTACTAATGTCCCCAAACTTACCCCTCCCCCACAGTCCCCACTCCCATCCCACCATCACCAGGTAGAGTATCCCTGTGTTATCCAAGTTGGCCCAAATTCCTGGGGTCAGGTGATCTTCCTGTCTCAGTTTCCTAAGGAGCAAGAACTGTAATCATGTGCCACCCACCTGGTTGGCTTCATGGAGTTTTTCATGTATCTTAAAGTGTTACCCTTTTAATCATTTGCAAAGGTAAAAATTCTTAGCTCAGGGGCTACACAAGGATGGCAGTGTTCAGATGTGAGCCAGGGTTGTTTCATAGGCTCTTGATCCGGAGTTGTAGGACCTGAAGGCCAGAGGGAAGTGGCCCATGAAGAGGCAAGATAGCCTAGGGTGTTTCCCCTGGAGTCTGCCATTGGCTCTGGGTTGCTGAGAATTCATCCTCTCAGACACATCTGGCTGAGCAGCTGCTAGGCATACTTTGTGGCCAGAAAATGACCTACAGCAGAAGGAAGTGGGAGGCACCGGAGCCTCTTGGTGCTCTGGGGAGAAGGAACAAGGCAGTCATGGCATCTGCCACACAAGGTGTCTGACCTTGCCCCCTAGGGGTGCTTCTCATTGGCTGGGTATCTTGTAAGATGATTTGGATGGCGATCGGGGATAGAAAAGGCTTTCCCAGTCTACAATCTCCCTCCAGTCCTGCCTGCCTCGCCACTCTCAGGCCACCTTTCTTAGGGGAACAGGGTGCTCCACTACACAGGCCTTTCACTTCCTTGACTCACCAGATTTTTCTGACTACAGTCAATTAGTAGAAGGCTCGGGGAAGTGCTAGAATGTTCCAGGGTCTCGCAGGTGTTAAGCAAGAGCTTACACTCCCAGCCCTCTAGAATGCCTCTGTGACACTTGGCTTCTCCCCTTTTTAATTGGACAATACTCTTCCAGTTCAGTGTTTACCAGGCCAGAGTAAGTGTGATTATTTAATAACATTGCTAAAGTCATTACAATTTTGTACAATCGCCAGCACCTAAGCAAAACAAAACAAAAGTAACCAAGGTAGTATCCTTCTTTTCCAACCCAGGATGCCAGAGATTCAGACAAGAGGATCCCAGTGTGCCGCCAGGCAGGGCTAGATGTGGAGACTGTTTCAAGAATAACAGTAACAATTGGACCTCGAAAGCAACCATTTAAAAACATTGTTTCATGTTTATCTTTATACTTACCATTCATACTGATTTGTAAGTGTAGAAACAATACAAAGTTTCCTCTGAAATGAATGACTATGGGTAAACTCTGTCATGAAGACTGGAGTTGGATGCTCAGAACTACTTGGGAGTCCAGCAGAGGCAAAGGTCCCAGCAGTGGACCTTTAGTTCCAGCACTCAGGAGGCAGAGGCAGGGATTGAGGCCAGCCTGGTCTGCATAGCCAGTTCCTGGCCAGCCAAGGCTACCTACTGAAACCCAGTCTTAAAACAAAACAAAAAAAGCAGGGTAGGTCTAGTGGCCTTGTGTAATCCCAGCTTTCTGGAGGCAAAGACTTGGCTACTAGGACTAGCTGCCGAGCTGGAGTCAGCCAACTCCTGTTTCAGCAAGAGATTTCACCTCAATAAATATAACTGGGAGTGAGCCAGAAGGACACTTGAGGTCAACTTGGGCGTGCACATGAATGGGAGCCTGCACACAGGTGTACATCCATATGTGAGCATGCATATACACATACACATGAAAAACCCAGTTAATGTGGGGCAGTGGTGGCACAAACCTTTAACTCCAGCACTCGGGAGGCAGAGGCAGGTGAATCTCCATGAGTTTGAGGCCAGCCTGATCTACAGTGAGTACCAGGACGACCAAGACTACAGAGAAACTGTCACCACACACACACACAGAGAGAGAGAGAGAGAGAGAGAGAGAGAGAGAGAGAGAGAGAGAGAGAGAGAAACCCAATTAATGAATTAATCAACTGGAATCGAGGAATGGTGCCTATGCCTGTAATCCCCATATCAGAGAGGCAGAAACAGGACAGTGAGTTCAAAACCATTCAGGCTGCATCAAGATAGCCAACACCCTGCCTCCCTTCCCTGCACACACACACACACACACACACACACACACACACACACACACACACTGGAAAAAAAAAAGGAGGGGCAGCAAGAGGGGCTAGAGAGATGACTTTGCAATTTAGAACACTGTCTTCAGCTGGGCAGTGGTGGCGCACGCCTTTAATCCCAGCACTCGGGAGGCAGAGCCAGGCGGATCTCTGTGAGTTCAAGGCCAGCCTAGACTACAGAGTGAGTTCCAGGAAAGGCACAAAGCTACACAGAGAAGCCCTGTCTAGAAAAACAAAATAAAAACAAAACAAACAAACAAACAAAGAACACTGTCTTCTCTTCCAGAGAACTCAGGATTGATTCCCAGCACCCACAACCATCTATAACTCTTGTTCCAGAGGACCCAAGGGCACCAGACCCACACATGTAGGTAGATACAAATGTAGACAAAATACCAATACACATATAATAAATAAAAATGAAAAAAATAGCAGCAGAGTGGTAATGGAACACGCTTTTAATCCCAGCACTCAGGAGGCAGAGGCAGGCAGATCTCTGTGAGGACAGTCTGGTCTACAGAGTAAGATCCAGGACAACCAGGGCTGCACAGAGAAACCCTGTCTTGAACCCACCCCCCCAAAAATTTAAAAAGAGCAGTAAGAGCATAAACTAAATTAACTGATAGAAATCATGTGCCACTTAAGGAAAAGGATTAAATAGTAAGATAGCGGGTGTCGAGTCTAGAGAGATGGTTCAGCAGTTAAGAGCACTGGCTGCTCTTGCTGAGTGAGGACTCAGGTTCAGTTCCCAGCACCCGAATGGCAGCTCAGAACTCTCTGTAACACCAGTTCCAGGGCATCTGGTACCCTCTTGTAACATCTGTAAGCACCAGACAAGCATGGTGCTTGTACATACATGCAAGGAAACATGCTCAGATGAATAAAATAAATATTTTTTTAAACATTTAAAAGATAGGTGGTATAAGAATTTGCCAGGTGCCAGGCCATGGTGGTGTGTGCTTTCTGCACTGGGGAGGCAGACGCAGGCAGACCTCTGTGAGTTCAAGGCCAGCCTGGTCTACAAATCGAGTTCTAGGACAGCCAAAGCTGTTACACGTAAAAACTTGAAAAACTCGCCGGGCGGTGGTGGCACACGCCTTTAATCCCAGCACTCGGGAGGCAGAGCCAGGCGGATCTTTGTGAGTTCGAGGCTAGCCTGGGCTACCAAGTGAGTTCCAGGAAAGGCGCAAAGCTACACAGAGAAACCCTGTCTCGAAAAACCAAAAAAAAAAAAAAAAAAAAAAAAAAAAAAAAAAAAAACTTGAAAAACTCAAATAATAATAGTGATAGTAGGGCTGGAGAGATGGCTTAGCAGTTAAGAGCACTGGCTGCTCTCCCAGAGGTCCTGAGTTCAATTCCCAGCAACCACATGGTGACCCACAACCATCTGTAATGAGATCTGACACATGGGCAGAACACTGTATACATAATAAATAAAAAAATCTTTAAAAAAATAGTGGTAGTAATAATAATAAAAAGGAGAAGCTAATAAAGGTGCTGTCTATGGAGTACTTGCCCTGTGTTCAGTGCTGTTTAGAGCTATAAAACATTTCATTTTATTTATTTGTGTAAGGTGCTGGGGATGGAACCCTGGGCCTTATGCAGCATACTAAGTAAGTGCTCTCCCAGAAGCCCTCTTCCCAGATCTTGTCGGTTTTCTTCCTCCTCCTCTTCTTCCTCATCATTGTTTTCTGTTTCGAGGCAAAGTCTCACTCTGTAGACCAGGCCGGCCTCAAAGGCACAGAGGTCTATCTACCTGCCTCTGCCTCCTGAACACTGGGATTAAAGGCCTGTGCCACCACACCAGACCCAGTCCAGGGTTTGTCTCGTTTGTTTGTTTGTGACAAGGTCCCACTGTGTAAGCCCAGACTGACCTCAAACTGAGTCTTCCTGCCTCTTCCTTCTCCTGCTGGGACCATAGGTGTGTGTCACCTCACCTGGCTGTTTAATTGTCACATAGTGACTGAGTGTGTTTATGGGATGTGGTCTACCATCTCAATACTCTTTTATAGTATATGATGATTAAATTAAATCTCTCTGTAAGTACTTACCATTTCTTTGTGATCTACATCATAAGTTCCAGCCAGGTCAGTCTGGGTTACACAGTGAGACCCTGTCTGAAAAATAGCTTGAGAAATGGTCCAGTGGTTAAAATCACTTAGCATTCTTTCAGATCACCGGAGTTGTGTTCCCAGCACCCACGCCATTAGGGCTTCTCACAACTGCCTCTGATTCTACCTCCAAGGGGACTGGCCGCTTCCTGCCAACAGGCACTTGAACTCACATATACGTAATTAAAATAATAAAAATAAACTCATAACAAACAAAAAGGGTGTCTCCTGTACAACTGTGTTCCTGTACCCACTCAAGCTCCTCTCTACCTTTGTCTAGCCTGCCGCTGTCACCGATCTCTGGTAACTACTGTTTTATACCCTACTTCTGTAAGACTAACATTTTATGGTTTTTTAGCTTCCATAAATGAGTGAGAACATGTAATATTTGTCTCTCAGTATCTGACTCATTTCACTTAACATAATATCCTCCAGGCTCATCCACATTATCATAAATAGTAAATTAATTAGTTTCAACAGGGTCTCCTGTAGCCCAGATGGGCCTTGACTTTATTATAGCCCAGGTCCTCCCAAGAGCAGGAATTACAGACATATCTCACCACACCCAGCAAGGAGCAAGATTTTGTTGTTGTTGTTGTTGTTGTTGTTTTTTTTTGTGTGTGTGTGTGGCTGAATAATATTCTATTGAATATATATACCACATTTTCTCTCTTGTTTTTATTCGTGTGTGTGTGTGTGTGTGTGTGTGTGTGTGTGTGTGTGTGTGTGCTGCACGCTGCTCCTCACAGAGTCACAAAAACAGAGGAAAGGGGGAAATGATAGTTGAATAACTGAAGTAAAATGTGATTTTCAAAAAGGCTCCTTTCTCTCCTCCTGACCCTCTGGGAGCCTGGCCCCGGGGGAGGCCTGGCTCACCTCTACCTCCCCCTTCACCTCCCCTCCTCTCTTGCAACTGAAAAAGAAAAGAGTTACTCCTTAAAAAAAAAAAAAAAACTAAATTAAGTTTTATTTTTGAAATAATGTCTCACTATGTAACCCTGACTGGTCTGAAACTCACTATGTAGACAGGGGTGGCCTGGGACTGCCTATGTAGACCAAGCTGGCCTCAAACTCACAGAGATCTGTTTAAAGGGTTGCACCACCATACCTGGCTATAAATTTTTATCTTTATTTTATTTTATTTATTTATTTATTTAGTTAGTTAGTTAGTTAGTTAGTTAGTTAGTTAGTTTCTGAGACAGGGTTTCTTTGTGTGGCCTTGGCTGTCCTGGAATTAGCTTTGTAGACCAGGCTGGTCTCGAACTCACAGAGATCCGCCTGAGTGCTGGGATTAAAGATGAGCAGCACCACCACTGGCTTTATTTTCTTTGATTTCTATCGTCATTGTGTGTGTGTGGTGGTGGTGGCGGCAGGTATAGGAAATGGTCAGGGGACAGTCGGTTCTCTCCTTCCAGCCTGTCATCCTTCAGAGGCTCAAACTCAGCTTGCCAGGTTTGCCTGGCCGGCGCTGAGGACAGAGGTTGAGCTGTGGCTGTCCTGTGCTGCCCCCTTTTCTTCTTAAGCCGGGAACTCACCATGGGGTGGACAGAGGGTGAGCTGTGGCTGTCTCGTGCTGCCCCCTTTTCTTCTTCTTAAGCCGGGAACTCACCATGGGGTCCAGACTCGGGCTTTGAACTTGACGACCGTCCTGCCTCTGTCTCCCTACTAGGCTTGCCCGTGTGTGCCCCCAAGGCAGGTGAGGTCCCTAGCTAATTTTCTGTCCCTCTGCGTCTGCAACCACGTGGCTGCTGTGCTTTCTCCTGGAGCTTCCAAGGATAACCTCTCCATTTTCCATCACACCAGCCCTGGTGTCCACTTGGTGACGGGACACGGGGTTCTCCTGGATCTCTGCTGCTGCGGCTTGAACATTGCCGTTTCCTTCTGTGCGTTCTGTTCCCTGTCCTCGGCACTTCCCCCAAGCACAGGGCCTCCTCCTTCCTTATTGCTTTTCTCTTAAACTTGCCTTGTTGGTTTTGTTACTGGTTTGTTCTTTCTTCCAGCTGTCCCACAACTCATCCCGGGTCAGAGCAGGCGACTATGGCCAGCTGATAGATGTATTGAAGGCTCTCTGCTTAGTCAGCTCGAAAGGGAGGGAAGGCCAGGGAGCAGGCATGGTAGAACACCTGCCTGTCATGTGCAAGGCCCTGGCCTCAGTCTCTAGCACACTACTCCTCTTTAAAAAGGAGAGGGGGAAATCCCTCCCGGTCCATGCCACACAGGACTGGAGGTTGGTGGTCCGGAAGCTTTGCAAACCAGGAGTGGAGAGTCTCCTGTGTACTCAGAGATAACCAGACAGAAAGGAACGACCAATCAAACTCGCCAGAGGCTGGTGAAGAAGCCAGACCAGGACCATTAAATCACAATGGGAGAGAGACTGCAAAGCAGCCTGAACCCCTTGGTGAACGGGTGAACGTGTCAGCACATTCCTTCTCCAGCGGCGGCGGTGGTGGGGAGGGGGGGGAGGGCGGCAGATGAAGAGGCGCGTTCTAGTTAGAAGTTTGGGATTCATGGATTAAACCAAGGTGAGCAAGATAAATGATTTCATAGCCAGGATAGCCTAAGATGTCTGTGTCCTCTCAGAGGAGCCCGGAATTGCAACTGGCCAGGTGTAATTCCACATCCCTGTGCCTGTGGCAAACATGGCTGGTCAATTGCCGACCTATTTCCTTCCTGTGACTCTGAGCACCAGCCTGAGGAGCCTTAACAAAAGCATATCCTGAAGGGGCTAGTGAGGTAGGTGGTTCAGTGAGTGAAGTCTCTGCAGGGCAGGGATGGAGATCATAGCTCGGATACCCACACCCACATAAAGAGCCAGACGTGTGTGTGTGTGTGTGTGTGTGTGTGTGTGTGTGTGTGTGTGTGTGTGACTCCAGCCCTGGGGGTATCTGGAAATGGGCAGATCTCTGCAGCTTGCTTCAAGCTCCAAGTTCAGTGAAGACACTGTCTCAACAAATAAAGTGGGGAGGGACTGAAATGACTCAGCAGGTGAAGGCATCTGGCCAATCCAAGCCTGATGACCTAAATTCAATCCCCGGAACCCACGCAAAGTGGGGAAGGAGAGAACTGACTCCACAAGGCTGTCCTCTACCCTCTACATGGTGCCATGGCATGCATCCCCACATAGTGATAGTAGTCATAATAGCAATCTTTTTTAAGATTAAAAAATAAGGTGGAGAACAATGGAGGAAGAAGAGAACCAAGGTGGACTTCTGGCCTCCACAGGCACACGCACAGACAAGCATTCCTGTACATATGTGTACATACATGAACATTTGCCTTCAACACAAAGGGGAAGAAAGGTAAGGGGGTTCGGTAAGGAGAAAGAGAGACTTCCTGGAAGCCCTGGCCAGACCTCAGAGTTGCCTGTGTTGCTTAACGAAGTTTCCAGAGCTGCCATTAGCCTGGACAACGTGAGACAACACAGGCCCTCAGAGGCGTCCCTTGGCGCTGCTTTTGAGCTTCTACCATATTATTTCTGTCTGCCTATTATTTCCACAGCTTTCGTTAATGCAGTCTGCCTGCTTGCCTTCTCCATGCTCATTGTTAAGTCTTGATTTGATTTCCAGGCCTTGCTTGGCCAGCATTGTCCCGAGACACATCCTGTCCCGTCCTTAAGGACTCTGGCAGATCAGTAACCGTGGATGTTGTATGTGTGGCTTCCACTGGAAAATTACACATTTTAACCAAATGTATAACTCCAAGCAGCAACTCCTGGCAGTCAGGAAGCGCTTTGCTGGCTGAGAATGTAGCTCAATTGTTACAGTGCTTGCTCAGCATGCACAAAACCCTGGGTTCCATCCTCAGCACTGCCTAGAACTGGGTCTGTAATTCCAGATCTTGAGAAGTGGAGGTGGGAAGATCACAAATTCAGGGTCCTCCTTGGCTACAGTGAGTGCAGGCCAGCCTGACTGCGTAAGACCCTGTCTCCAAAAAGAAAAGCAGCAACAGTTTAACATGATGTGTGCTTTTTTTCTTCTATAGAAAGGGCAGCATTGTAGGGGGGTTGGAGAGGATTTGTTGCTGTTGTTTGATTTTCAGTTTATTTCTTTGTGAGCAAGTAAGCGTGTGCGTGTGTGTGCAGGCATGTGCAGGGCACATTGTGTGTGTGTGTGGTCAGAGCACTACTTTGCAGAGCTGCTTCTTCTCGTCCGTCCACCTTGTTGATACAGGGTCCCTCTTGTTTCTCTTGCTGTGGTATGGACTCCGGGCTGTTTCCTGTCTCCACCTTCCACCTCCTGGCAGGACTGGGATTTCAGATGTGAGCCACCTTTTGGTTCTTGTTCTGGGACTCAAACTCTTCAGACTTGGCATGGCCAGCACTTTCACCGAGGCATCTCCCCGCATGGCAGTTTTAAACTGAAAATGGCTGCTATCGTTCAGCTATGACCTAGGAGCAGTGTGTGAGGGCTTCACTGTCGCAGACAGGAGAGAGGACACTTACATACCCAACTGACAAATCGCCGAGTCTGCTTTTTTTTCTTTTCAGTGCTAAGGATCGAACCCCAGGCCTCACACTTCCTAAGGTTGCTGCTGCTTTTGAATATTGCTTTTTTTTTAAAGATTTATTTATTATGTATACAGAAGAGGGGTGCCAGATCTCATTACAGATGATTGTGAGCCACCATGTGGTTGCTGGGAATTGAACTCAGGACCTCTGGAAGAGCAGTCGGTGCTCTTAACCTCTGAGCCATCTTTCCAGCCCCTTGAATATTGCTTTTGCCTCACAAAAGAGCTAGCATTCTTAGCCATGAGTGGTGGTCTTCTCTTATAGTCCCAGTCCTTGGGGTGCCAAGGCCTGAGGATCTTGAGTTCAATGCCGGTCTGTCTAGGTATAGGGCAAGACCCTGTATCAAAATAAAGAACTAGACAGACATAAATAACAGAATTCAAATTCCTATGATTTTGAAGCAAGAAGACCCTTGGCCCACCTTAGGGGGTGTTCAGGGCTGGGGATGCAGCACCCTGTAAGAGCACTTGCCTAGCATGCTTGAGGCCCTGGCTTCCGCCCCTAGACCCTCATAAAAATCCCACGCTGCCACAGCTCCTCTCTGCTTACATAGAGAACCTCTGCCTGACCCAAAGGAGAAGAAAAAGCGTGTGGACAAGCTGGGCATGTGGTGTTCTGGGGGCTTCCGAGCCTCCTTGAGCCCTCTGAGAAGAAAGGTGGCCCCTTGGCCTACAGGGCAGTCCAGTCTAACAAGGGAGGCTTGGTTCTCACCCTGGGAAGGCTGCCCGTCCGATGGAAGAGGCACTGTTCCTGACCTCAGGGAGTCTGATAAAGTAGAACACACGCTCTCCTTGGTGTGTCTGTGGCCCTCTGCCAGTCAGCAGGCAAGGTGGGGACATGTCAGCCCAGCTCCTCCGTACTTGTGCTGGGACAGCTTTTGAATTTACTTTGTCTGTTTCAAAGCTTAATTTTCATTTTTACTTATGTGTAGGTGTGTCTGAGTCTCCTTGTGGGTGCATGCATGTGAGTGGAGGTGTGGGTCCAGAAGAATCAGATCCCCTGAAGCTGGAGTTACCCATAGTTGTGAACTTCCTGGTACGGGTACATGCTGGGAGCCAAACTCTGGGAGAGCAGCAAGTGCTATGAACCACAGAACCATCTCTTCATCTCTTCATCCCCACATTTGCTTGTTTTTAATAAAACACACACACACACACACACACACACACACACACACACACACACTACTTTATTATCCTTTTTGTGGAGACAGGGTCTCCTTGCTCTGGCTGCCCTGGAACTCACTGTATGGACCAGGCTGGCCTCAAACTCACAGAGATCTGCCTGCCTCTGCTTCCTAAGTATTGGGATTAAAGGTGTGGGCCACCATGCCTGGCATTGTTACCTTTTTAAAGATTGATTGATTGATTGATCGTGCCTATATGAGTTTATGTGGACTACATTCGTGCAAAAGCCCTCAGAGGCCAGAAGAAAGCATCTGATCCCTTGGAACTGGTTGTAAGCTATCATGTGGGTGCTGGCAAACGAACTGGGGTCCTCTGCAAGGGCAAGAAGAGTTCTTAACCACTGAGCCATCACTCCAGGCCCTAGAAGATACCTTTATGGAGTTGATTCTCTGGTTCCTTCTGCCACGTGGGTCCCAAGTATGGAGCTCCTGCTACCAGGCTTGACAGCAAATCCTTTACTCACTGAGCCATCTCTGGCCCAGAATTTATGTTTTTAAAATAGTCAAAATGTCCATGATTGATCCAGTATCCAGAGTTATCATATAACCCCAGAGTTCCCCTATTTCACTGTCTTATATTTACTAAGGTACATTCTTACAGTTATCCGACATTGTCATTCTCTTCAGTATATTTGTAACAAACCATATTCATACTTTTGTGGTGATGGTGCTGGGTTTCAACAAGCATCCTAGCTAGCCCCAAGCCCCAATACTGACTTGTTTGTTGTGGTTCTGGGGACTGAACCCAGGTCGTATGCATGCTAGGCAAGTGCTCACTACTCTTGGAAAGATTTCTTAAAATGTGTTGATGTTCAAGACCCCTATAACGGCTGGTTCATACCCAAGATCCAGCTCTTGCTGCCTGGCTGTGCTTCTGAGCAAGTTGCTTTATCTCTTGAGCCTCGGTTTTCTGAGCTAAAGAACAGAATCATTGTTGCCACCTGCCACTGCTGAGTGCCACGCACATGGCCCATGGAAGCATCACTTGTTACTGGTGTTAGTCTGGCCTGCAGATTCCTTCTAGATTTCCTTCTAAGGTAACGAGGCTCTCATGGCAGTGAGTCAGCACCTCTCTGGTCACCTCCTCTTCCTTCCCACCCAGCACTCTCACCCACCTTCTGCCTCTCATCACATCACAATCTAGCAAACAAATCGCCTTCTCAGTGTGCCCACCACCACTAATTCACAGGTTTGCTCATCCTCGTCCCCTCAAACCCACCAGAACCACCACTTCTGCTGTGACACTGCTCCAGAGCCAAGCAGCAAGTCCCCTTTCTTCCCTGGAACAGCCAGAGCCACAGACACACTCCTGCTTTACGGCACTTAGCACCTCAGAGCCTGCGACAGCCAGGGCTGCCAACCCCCCCCCCCCCCAAGCAAGACTCCTCTCTCCTGTGTGCCTCACTGACCTCCTGGAACAGGTTTGGGCTTGGCACCTGTGGTGAGCTTTGATGAGACAGAGACCCTGTATCACTTCCTCTGTATAGCTGTGAATTTTCTGGTGGTTAAAATATACAGGTCATAAAATTTACCATTTTAGTTCTATTGAGGTGGTTACTGGGCCTGAACCTAGGGAGTCATGTGGACTAGGTATGTGTTCTATGTCAGAGCTCTGCTCCTGCCTGTTTGCAGTTTTAATGTTTTTCTAATTAACAGTTAGTGATATTGAGCATCTTTTTTTGAGCATCTTTTTTTCTTTCAGTGTTTTGAGAGAGGGTCTTCTCTCAGAGCTATGATTACAGGTGTGTACCACCACACCCAACTTCTGGCACTGAGCATTTTTTTTTTCATGTACTGATTTCCCATGTACTGATTTCCCATTTGAATGGCTTCTTTGAAGACCTAGCTGTTCAAATCCTTTGCTCCTGTTTCATGATATGTGTGTGTACATATTTGTGTGTGTGTGTTAGGTGCATGCACATGTGTGTATGTATGTGTGCATATGGTGTATGTGTGTGTGTATGTGCATGGTGGGTGTATGCATATGGAGGCTAGAGGTGGACTTCAGTGTTTTCCCCAGCCCTCAACTTTTTTTCTTTATTATTTCTTCCCCCCCCCTTTGATTTATTTATTTTAAGTGTATGAGTATTGTGCCTGCGTGTGTATATGTGTACCACATTCATGCCTGGTTCCCACAGAGGTGAAAAGGGGATCAGGTTCCCCAGAACTAGAGTTAGAGATGTTGGGAATGAAACCTGGGTCCTCTGCAAGAGCAACAAGCCATATTCTTAACTGCTGAGCAGTCTTTACAGCCCTCCCACCTTAGTTTGTGAGACAGCATCTCTCACTGGCCCTGGAGCTCACCAGTTGCCAGTCAGCTGGCTTGGCTGGCTAGTGAGTCCCAGGGGTCCTCCTGTCTCCACCTCCCCAGAGCTGGGTAGGTTGGGTAAGTGCCAGCCCTGCCTTTGACACGGGTCCTGGGACTCCAAACTGAAGCCAAGTCCTCCTGTGACCAGAGCAGGCACTTAATCAAATGAGCCACCTCTTTAGCTTCGCTTGCCTGTATCTTAATCAGGCTGGGGGTTTGCCGTGATTTGTAATTCTGTCATAATTCTGGATTATCAGTTCCTTGTGGGTTAGATGAACCCACGTCTTAGAGTTGCCGTTTCAATTCTTCCTGTTATTTGAAATATACAAGTTTGTTATGTGTTGTGTTTGATTGTTTTTATTTATTTTGAGATTGTCTTATTCTGTAGCCATTGATGGCCTGCCTGGAACTCACTGTGTAGCCTAGGCTAGCCTCAAACTTTCAGCCGTCTTCCTCCCTCAGCTTCCCAGGTGCTGAAATTACAAGTGGGTGCCACCACAGACACCTCAGAAGTTTGAAATTTTTTTTTTCAGAGGCTGGGTTTCTCTGTGTAACCCTGGCTCTCCTGGATCTCGCTCTGTAGACCAGACTGGCCTCGAACCCAAAGATCTGCCTGTCTCTGCTTCCTGAGTGCTACGATTAAAGGTGTGTTTAAGTTTTGATGAAGCTTCAGTTCACTCTTCTGTACTTTCAATGTTGTCTAGGAAACTATCACCCGTATCATGCCATAAAGCCTCTCCTCATATTCTCCTCCGAGGGTTTTAGATTCAGACCTTTGACATATGTGAGCTCCTTTCTGTGTGTGACTGGCAGTCAGTGTCCAGAGTCAGCTTTTGGTATATGGATGTCCAGCTTCCCAGTCATTTGTTGAAGAGACTATCCTTTCTTAGGAGTTCTGATGCCATGCTGAAATCATCTGATCAGACCTGCAAAGATTGGTTTCTAGGGTTGCTCTTCTGCTGTACTGGCCTAGATAGCTTCCTCTCTAATACGAGCACATTGTCTTGAGTGCTGTGGCTCTGTGGTACAGTTTCTGTTTTTGCTAGACACTGCTGGGCTGGTACAACTCACCCCAGTACTCAGGAGGCTAAGCCTGGAAGATTGGAGCTTGAGGCCAGCGTGGAAGCAAGATTCTGTCTCAAAATGAAAATGAAAAGGCATTGATGTAGAGCTCAGCACTTGCCCAGCAGGTGCAAGGCCCTGGTTTGGATCCTTAGAACTGCAAATCAGCACAAAACAGTATGCTTGGAATCTTTATGAGACTCAGTCTGTAGATACACACTTTGAGTCCTATTAGTATCTCAATATGAAGTCTTCAATGTCTGGGACATGGGGGTCTTTCCATTTCTTTCTAATTTGGGGTGGGGTGGTACATGTGTGTGGTATACCCACATCTGAGTATGCAGGTGTGTGTGTCTATATGTATACAGAAGCTAAGAGAAGAGAAGAAGTCAGGTGTCCTGCTCTATCACTCAGTTTGAAAAACTGGATCCCTTCCTTTTGTGGGTGGTGGCGAACGCAGACGGAGCTCCCTGAAGACTTCAGACACACTTCCGGAGTACAAGGTGGTGGGGTGCTGTTTGCCAGCTCCTAAGTGCCACACACCACCCCTGTACCAAATGTGTATCTTCGCACCCAACCATGTGGTAGCCAAGTTCCGCTTCTGGCGTTTCCCGTCGCCACTGACGATGAAGGAGTCATCAGGGGAGACAGTGTACTACAGGCAGGTGTTTGAGAAGTTGCTGCTCCGGGCGCAAGAACTTCAGCATCTGGCTACGCCATGGCTCCCGCGGTTGCACACATAACCTGTACCGAGAGTATCCGTACCTGACTGTGGCTGGCGACATCTCACAGTGCCACCAAGACATGGGTGGCCGGCACTGTGCCCGTGCGCGCTCCCTCCAGATCATGAAGGTGGAAGAGACTGAAGAAGGCAAGTCCTGCCCACTGGCCCTCAAGATCAAGTTCCTGTGGCCTCGCCTGGGGTTGCAGCTCCAGCACAAGCCATGCTTCGCCACCAAGAGGCTCAACACTTTCTTCTAGACCCAGAGACCTCCCCTGCCTCCCCAGAGAGAGTCGAAGAAGAAAAGAAGAGGAAGAAGAGAAGGAAGGGAGGGAGGGAGGGAAGGAAGAAAGGGGGGAAAAACTGGTCAAGTAAATCCAACATGTGGCACCCAGCTACTTAAGGGACTAGGACCTTTTGAGCCCTCAGTTCAGGACCAGCCTGCCTACATAGTAAATCAATTCTCATTTATATTCATTCTGTCTCTGTCTCTCTCTCCTCATTCTCTCCTTTCTCCCCCAGTGCTGGGGGTGGAATCCTGGGCCTTAGGAATGCTAGGCAAGTGTTCTTCCATTTAGTCACACTTCCAGCCACCCAGCTACTCTTTTTCTCTCTTTAAAAACCTTTATTCATTTGTGTGTGGTGGAGGTGTTGTGTGTGTGTGAGGGGGGAGACAGAAAACAGTCTGCAGCGATCTGTTCTCTCCTTCCAGCACACGGGCCTGGGGATTGAACTCAAGTCCTCACTCAGGCTTGGCAGCAAGTCTGTGTCTGCGGAGCCTTCTCAATTGCCCCCTTCCTACCTCAGAAAAAGACAAAGATCCCAAGCTTGAGTCCCTTATCTTCTGCAGTCATCCCGGCCACGCTCCCAGCTCCGATTTTAAGAAACAGCTCGTGAGTTTCTCTTCCTGGGATAGGAATGGATAGCATACTATTGCCTCAGATACACGCAGCAGAGGCATTGGAGAGGACCATTACTGATGTAGGCCTAAGACGTCTCCCCAGAACATGCCCCTGAGAGCAGTCAGATCTGTAAGTCCTCTAGAAGCCCCTAATACCCCAGGACCACAGAGCCCTCCCACCCACCACAGGAACAGCAGAGAACAGAGAGGAAGGAACAAATCAGGTCCCCTCTACCACAGCTCTGTTTGAAAGGAGGTGTGCTGGGGATAGAGTTGAGGGACAGCCTGCTGCCAGTCCTGTGCCTCTTGTCATCTCCAGTCTGAGGCTTCTTGACAACAGACACACTTTCAGTTCTTTTCCAGGCCTTGGGCTTATTTTGCTTCTTGTTTTTCAGGCCTGTGGGACACTTATGCAGCGCAGACGCACACAGCCTGTTCTGTGCCACTCCCAATGACTGCAGAATTCACGGGCTCCGGAGTCTGAGACGGTGTCTGTCTCCTTCCCTACCTCTTCCTTCCAGGTAAGCCTGTTGTCTTAGCCCCAGCTGGGAGCCCCCTCTGCCACAGGGCCAGCTTCCAGGCTGCTTGTTCCACCCCAGCTGCAGCTACTGCCAGCCCCAGCCAACTCCCATTCCCATTTCCATGGCAACCGAAACACATTTCCCATCCCTGCCTTTCTACCTCCTAGAGGAAAGCTGTGATGTGTCTCCTGTTCGCTCTCCTGCTGCTCCCTCTCTTTCTTGCCTGCTGTTTTCTTTGGCTGGCCTAGCACCCACTGTGTGGACCAGGTTGGCCTCAGATTGGTGGCATTCCTCCTACCTGGTTTGCAGGCTGCCAGGATTATTGCAGTTATGAGCCACTGTGGCTGGCTTTTTACTTCATCTGTTGTTGTTTTGAGACAGGGTTTCTCTGTGTAGCCCTGGCTGTCCTTGAACACACTCTGTAGACCAGGCTGGCCTTGAACTCAGAGATCCACCTGCCTCTGCCTCCTTAGGGCTGGGATTAAAGGCCTCCTACTTCAACTTTTGTTTCTTCTTGTGTCTTGCTTGAGTCAGGGTCTTATTGTATAGCCCAGTCTGGGCCCAAACGCATGGCAGTCCGGCTAGCGCTACCCTCTGACTTGTAGATAACGCAGCTGTGAACACCTCTCCCCAAACATCTGTAATTTCTGGGCTGGAGCGGCACAGGCGGCAGGATGCTTGCTTACCTAACATGCACAAAGCCCCGAGTTTGATCCCAAGCACCTTTCTTTTGTATACAGGGTCTCACTGTGTAGCTCTGGCTGACCTGAAATTCACCGTGGAGACCTGGCTGGCCTTGAGCTGATCAGGCTGCCTACCACTACCTCCTGCAGTTCTTTCAGTTTTTAAATCTGTGAAGGACAGCTTTGTTTTTTTTGCCAACCTAGGGGAGGGTGAGGGCTTTTGCCATAGAGCTCTGATGGTGCTAACTCGCCTCACTGGGGTGCCTGTTTATTTACCTTCTTGTCTGGAGAGGTCAGAGGTTGCCTGGATCTACCATTGTATCATCTCTGAAAATGAGCCCTCCCCCTCCCCCTCCCCGCAGTAAAGCATGACTCTTAGGTTGTTTGAGCAAGATTAGTTAGGTGTTCACTCCTGGTATTAAATAGATTTCAGCACTTTGACTTGCATTAAACTCACAGAACCTTGGTGTATGGGGTGAAAGGCCGGGGAAGCTTTCCCCAGGCACATCCTCGGTGTCTGAAGTTTTTTTTTTATTACATTTATCCACGAGCATACACTCAAGTGCCACAGTGCACATGTGGGAAGCAGAGGACAATTTACAGGAGTTGGTTCTTTTCTTCTACCACGTGGGTCTTGAGGATCGAACTCAGGTTATCAGGCTTAGCAGCAAGTGCCTTTACTCACTGAACCCTCTGGTTAACACAGTTCTATGCATTGCCATTGGACTTGCATTCTGTTGCCTGGTAAGAGTGTAAAGTGCAGGCCCCAAAGCTGTCCTCTTCCAGTCACATGCGCACCATGGTATGCGCCCTGTGCACATGCATGTGCGTCATGCATATGTGTGCACACATAGAGACACATGCACACACTAAATACTTGTCTGTTTGGTTTTTTGTTTATTTGGTTTTTTGTTTGTTTGTTTGTTTGTTTTCTGGTTTTTCAAGACAGGGTTTATCTGTGTAGCTTTGTGCCTTTCCTGGAACTCACTCTGTAGCCCAGGCTGGCCTCGAACTCACAGAGATCCACCTGCCTCTGCCTCCCAAGTGCTGGGATTAAAGGCGTG
The DNA here is from genome assembly GCF_049852395.1 of Peromyscus maniculatus bairdii. Taxonomy (NCBI): domain Eukaryota; kingdom Metazoa; phylum Chordata; class Mammalia; order Rodentia; family Cricetidae; genus Peromyscus; species Peromyscus maniculatus. The sequence continues at coordinate 14,428,602 of NC_134856.1, read as the reverse complement.
CACCACCACCGCTGGGCTGTCAGTTTGTTTTTTGAGACGGGGTCTCTCTACACAACCCTGAAACTTACTATGTAGGTCAGATTGGCCTTGAACTCACTGCTTCTGCCTCCCAAGTGCTGAGGTTAAAGGTGTGTGCACCACTATGCCAGGCTCTAAATACTTTTATTTTTAATGAAAAACAAAAAAATGGGGCATGGAGAGATGGTCCAGTGGTTAAGAGCATTTGTTGCTCCTGTAGAGGATCCAGGTTCAGTTTCCAGCACCTACATGGTCATTCACAACCATCATTATCTCTAGTTTTAGGAGACTAGACACCCTCTTGACCTCTCCAGGTAATAGGTATACATGTGGTGTACATACTTTCATGCAAGCAAAACACACACAGAAAATAAAATAAATACATCAAAACTATTTTTCAGTGGAAAAAAAATGCACAATGCAGAATTGGGAGCACCTGCCTAGCATGTGTGAGGCCCCGAGTTCACTCTCTAGTACTAAAAAAATAAATAAAGTTTATGGTGAACTGTGTTCACCTCCACCCTTAGAGAACATAGTAAGTGTTCAATTAGTATCTTGTGTATTTAATTCATGCATTTGGCTTTTGTTGTTGGTTTTTCATTTTTGGTTTTTTCAAGACAGGGTTTCTCTGTATAGCTTTGTCTGTCCTGGAATTTGATCTGTAGATCAAGCTGGTTTGGTACTCACAGAGATCCTCCTGCCTCTGCCTCCCAAGGGCTGGGATTAAAAGTGTGGGCCACCGCCATCCGGCTTTAATTCATGTACTTGTATAAAATGTTCCCTCAGATGATTTCCTCTCCTGGCATCTGGAACTGCTATTATGAGATGGGCATCTGGCCTTTGTCTTGCTTCCTAACACTGGAGCACTTAAAGCCTTGGAATTTCCTGAATGATTGGCATTTGTTATGCTAATGAGTCCCTTCAATCATACCTCTCATTATGCTAATAGTCTTAAAGTGAAGCTCCTTTATGGTTCCCTGCCAGGCCGGCCAGTCACTAAAGAACTGAACGGTTTAAGGCTTATAAATTTCTGGAGCATTTGGCCCTGTGGACAGTCTGCAAGGAGGAGAATTAGAGAACATGGGGGTGAACTAAGCAGGGTGCTGGGCAGCTGGCTGGCTCTCAGGAAGGCCAGGCTCTCTGCACTGCCCACGCCTGGTGCATCTCTCTCATTTGGCTGTTGCTGACTCGAATCCTTTATAAACAAATTGGCAAACACAAGTCAAGTGTTGCCCTGTGTTCCAGGAGTCTGCTTAGCCAAACAGCCAACTTGAATTTGAAGGGATCTTGGGAACCCCCTGAAATTTTATTTTGTCTGTCTGTTTGGTTGATTGGTTTGGTTCCCTGCCCCTCCCATGCCCCCCCCCCAGACAGGTGTTAACCAACCCAAATAATCATGACAAAATTAATTAAAGCAAGTTTTTTTTTATTGTGTACATGATTGTCTCCCCCTAAAGTGGGGTTCAAGAGGTCAGCACTGGATGTGGGGAAGATAAAGTTTTTATAGCTCAGGGGTAGAAGGGTCTCCAAATGGGGGGTTGACAGGCAAATAGGCAATCTTACAGACTCAGAACATCATAACGAGACAGTGCTAACAACAGGCGGTTATAACACAACCTTTTGAAACAAAGGTTGGGTTGCAAGATGGTCATAACTTTTTGAAACAAAAACATGGTTGCTGTTTCCTGAAATAGGCAGTAGAGGACCATTTTAGTTAAGGTTACAGGTGGGGCACAGCCCAATCATAAACAGGATTGAACCTAGTTTGTCTTCACTATAAATTGGCTTTCAAGCCTAATATGGAGACGGGCTAGTTCATCACAGGGTTTCTTTGTGTAGCCCAGGCTGTCCTGGAACTCACTCTGTAGACCAGGCTGGCCTCGAACTCACAGAGATTGGCCTGACTCTGCCTCACAAGTGCTGGGATTAAAGGCGTGAAGCACCACACCTGCCATTATTTTTCTATTTAGATACAGGATTGCTATATGGACCAGGCTAGCCTCAAGCTTGCATTGATCCTGTCTGCTTCCTAAGTGCTAGACATCATGCCAGCCCTGCTCCATGTTCGAGGTACTATGTATAATTTGTTTACCTATTCATTTCTAGGTGGGCACTTGGAGTGCATCTATTTCTCTGTTTTCTTTTTCCTCCAAAAAAAATCTTTAGACTTATTATTTATGTATATGAGTGTTTTGCCTGCCTGTATGTATGTACATCATGTGTGAACCTGGTGCCACAGAAGATGGCTTGGGATCCCCTGGGACTGGAGTTACAGATGGTGGCAAGCCATCATGTGGGTACTGGGAATTGAACTCGGGCCCTCCAACCCTCTCTTTGTTTTCTTGAGACAATATCTTGCTGTGGACTTGGCCTGGGACACAGTTCTCTGGGGACTGCAAGGTCCAGGGCATGTAAGAAGTTTCTGAAGTATAGGTGGTCTTTGGGACTGAGCCTTTGACCTTTGGGCTCTTATGCCAACTCTAGGTAGTCAGCATTAGAATTGAATTGCACTGTAGGCACCAGCTAGTGTTGGAGAATTGGTTGGCATGGGAAATGCACATACACACATTTGCTATTAGGGTTCCCTGGGTAGAAACGTTTTGGGAGGCACATTTTGGCAAAAAAACATTTCAGAAAATTAACTATCTCATTATTTTTGCCCTTAACAATGGAGATAAGAAAAAGACGTGTAAAGTACTGGAACCAGTCACTGGTGTAACATTGTTTTTCTTAAAAAAAGAGAAAGTGTGTGTGTGTGTGTGTGTGTGTGTGTGTGTGTGTGTGTGTGTGTGTGTGTGATGGGAAAACAGAGTGCATGTGCACCTCCAAGGGAGAAACAATGTTTGTCTAAACTTGTGGCTTTGTCTCTACAGCATGCCACCCCAGCCACCCCTGCTGTCCAAGTGAGTGGGGGCTTTTTAAGTCACTTGTGATGTGCTTTTGAACACAACATGGGGGAAGAACCCCCACAGTCTGTTCAGCTCTCTTCATGAAAAATACAAGCTGGGTTTGACTGAATGACAAAAAGAAATCTGTGGATTCAGGAAGCGTAGTAAATACCGTGACTTTCTGCAAATGTGCACAGCCCAAACAGCTTTTTCCAGTCTGGAAAAATGAAGAGATTTGTCTGTGCAAAACCAGCCAAGGCTCCACCCCTCCTCCCGTGCGCCTGCTCCGCCCCCACCTCCTGGCAAGGCCTCCCACCCTGCCCCAGACATTCAGTCATAGCTTTCATCCTGTGTGACTTGTAGTTGCCCAGGAAATAACATTGCCCAGGCTCTGGGGACAAGCACCAGCCACTCCCAGGCAGCTTTCCGGGATATCTGTTAGGGTGGGGTGTGCCAGGCATCCCTGATCTTGGCTAGGGCTGGCTCACAGCAGGGTTGTGTGGAAGGTAGAAGTGGGGTCCAGTGTCCTTTCTCTAGTTGAGGCCCCTCCTCGTCTTTCCCTTCCTCCTTTGGCTTTGAAACAACCTTTATCTGATTTCTACTTCCATGCACTGGCACTTAGGGGGCACTAGCCAAAGGTGAGATTGTAAAAGCATTCACAGGGAGTGAAGGTGGACTGCAAAAAGCTCCCAGTGGCCTTGAATGGCACCCAGGTGGGAGCTAACCTGATACGTGCAGAATCTCCACAGTGCAGAGGTATGCAAGGTACCTTGTCTTGACAACGCATTTGCATAACAATGACTCTGCTTTTTGGATGGTATGCTGTGGGGGTGGTAGAGCAAGAAGGCACCCCCTACCAAGCCCCAGGAAATGACAAAGCCATCCTGCAGGTTTGGGTGCTGGGAAGGGTGCTTGGAATCAGAATTTCAATTGATTGAAGGCTGACTCCTCTGAATAGGAAATGTTTGTTTTCCTCCATGGTGGAACCACTGCACCTAGTTCAAGCCTGCCCAGGCAGGTGGCTGTGTCCGGGAGTGCAGAAGGAATGAAAGCTAATAACCCTGGATATGTTTCTTCTTTGGGCCTCAGTTTCCCCTAATGTATGTATGTATGTATATGTATAAAATTGGAAGTGGTTATATATGCCATAATCCTAGTCACTGGCAGTGAAGCAAGAGCATTAGAAGTCCAAGGTCATCAGTTGGAGGCCAGCCTGGGCCTACTGAGACCCTATCTCAATAATAATGTGAGGTTGGTGTGGCATGTGGCTGGTGACAGATGTTGACAATCCTAAGGAAGTAAAGACAGGAAGATCAGGAGTTCCAGGCCATCATCATCTGTGTGTGCTAGTGGGGTGCAGTGGTGGAGTAAAATGCATGAATATCCTTTGTCCTTTAAAAATGGGAATGTAATAGTCAGTGTATCTTAGACACTTCACTTTTGATCTTTTGTTTGGTTGCATCAAGGTTTCCTGCATCCTCTACTGGCCTGACCTTACTAAATGAAAAGAATGACTTTGACCTGCCTCTCTTGTCTTTATTTTCCAAGTGCTGGGATTAGAGGTTTTTCCGCCCCATGCCTCTATGGTGTGTGTGTGTGTGTGTGTGGGGGGGGGTTATGGTATGTGTCTGTGGCTCTTTCTTTCGGGCAGATCTCACAATCCTGCCCTTGCCTCCTGAGTGCTGGCGTGACAGTGGTGACGGTATGCCACTATGCTTGATTCAGGAGAGATTTTTCTTAACGCTTTTAGCTGAGTTTTTGTTAATCTGAGAATGTCCTCAGCCCTGGCTGATAGCTGCTACCTTGCTGGCTCCATACTTGGCCCCGGAACTCCCCCAAATCCTTCCCAGGCAGAGCTTGTTTTAGCTGCAGCAATAGAATTTGCTCAAGTGTGAGGTCACCCAACCTCCAGGTCTTTGTCGGTGCTGACTCCCTCCTTGACCAGCTCCCCTTCCTTTGTACCTGTCCTATCCCAGTTCATCTTTCAGACATCAGCTGAGATGACTTCCTCCAGGGTATAACCCCAGCTCCTCCCTCCCGCCATTTAGACGCAGCTTCCCTGGAGTCCTCTTTCAGAGTGCTTGCTCTCCTGAATGGCTCTGCCCATCACTTGTCAGACCTCTGTGGAACCTGCGGGTCCCCGAGGACAAGCTTATTCCTCCCCCTCCCACTGTGCTGGAGATGGAGTTTAGGGCCCTGCTTGGGTTAGGCGGGCACTCTACCTTTGTAGCCATGTCTGCAGCCCCACTTCCTCTTCTTACTTTGAGACAGGGTCTCACAAAGTTGCCCAGGCTGGCCATGAACCTGTGATCCTCTAGCCTTAGCCTCTCAGGTGGCTGGAACTATATCTGTAAGCCATCAGGCCTCGCTTTTTAGTTTTGGCAGTCCTAGGGGTCAAACTCGGTTCTTGTGCATGCTAGGCAAATGTACCATTGGGCCCTGGAATTGCATCAAGTTCCACCGTAGATCATAGTGCTTGGTAATAACACTGTGTTATTACCCCAAACACATGTTCAGTGTGCACAGCATTGCGTTGGGAAGTGGACAGTGGGTGGCTAGAGTCATGGAGGTGGCATTTCCTGAAATATGAGAAGCAGCACTTCTACCAAAGTGGCCTGCATACAAACCAGGACTGTAGAATCTGCATGCCCACACCCAGACATGCCTGCATGATCCCTGCTGAAGGCAAACACTTGGGCAACACACTCTCCCTTGCTCTGAAATTTCACTTCTTGTCATCTCCTCCCACTCATCTTTCTCATTCTTTAACATACAGAGAATTGCGAAGCTAAAGCTATCTACCTGGCAGCAAAAAGGCCATCAGTAGTGCCAATAAAGAAGTAACTCGCCCTGGCCTTCTTGCCTACGCTTTTGCCTATTCATTTTGCATCATTTTGGGGGACAACAGGGCCTCACTATGTTACTCTGGCTGGCTTGGCTTTGAACTCACTATGTAGACCAGACCAGACTAGCCTAGAACTCAAGAGACCTGCCTCTGCCTCCCCATTGCTAGGATTAAAGGCATGCACGACCCCACCCAATCCTACACATTTTTTTTTTTTTAAATTATGGTCTCCCTATGTAACCCAGGCTACCAGGAACTCACTTTATCACCCAGGCTGGCCCCACCTTGGGTCCACCTGCCCTCCTTCCACTGTGTGTACCACTGCCTTCATCCCTGTCCTCATTCCTACTCTCTCTCTCTCTCTCTCTCTCTCTCTCTCTCTCTCTCTCTCTGCCTCCTCTGCACTTTACATTCCAGCACCATTCCATTGTAAAAACAAAACAAAAACTTATTCTATATGTGCATGGTGGCTCACACCTTTAATAACAGCACTCAGGAAGGGAGGCAGAGGCAGGAAGGTCTCTGAGAGTTTGAGGCCAGCCTGTCTATATAGTGAGTTCCAGGCCAGCCAGAGTTACATGGCGAGACCCTGTCTCAGAAACAAAACAAAACAAAAAAACACCTTATTTTACGATGTTTAGTTCGTGAGGATACCTGACCTTAAAAAAAAAAAAAATTGAGTATTGGGGCTAGGAGTGTAGCTAGCATGTATGAAGTCCTGAGTTTGATTCTAAACACCATAAAGGGGGGGGGGGGGGAAGAGCAGCAGCAGCAGCAGTTTAATATGTGATTCTCCAAACTCTTTGCTTTGGTTTCCTTCTTTATTCTCTCAGATATGGGAAACTGTTTTTTGTTTTGTTTTTAAATATATTCCTTTTCTTTTTAAAAATAGCCCAAGTCCTGTTGTGGTGCACACCTGTAATCCCAGTACTTGGGGAAGCCAAGGCTAGAGGATCTCAAGTTTAAAGCCAGCCTGGGTTGCATAGCAAGACCCTGTCTCAAAAAAAAAAAAAAAAAAAAAGCGCGAAACAGAAAAACATCTCTTTAAAAATGCAGTTATTGGTCACTTCTTGGAGTGGGAAAGGAAAGAAGGTGTCACTTAGATGCGCATGTGGACAGATCTTAACGGACTCCAGTGTGGTCCGAGGTTGGCGACACCTGCTGCTCTTGCTGAAAGGAAGTGTTCTGACTTGGCTTGGGAGAGGAAGAGCATTTTGATGAGTGGGGGTGTCATTGGTTAGCACCCACTGGCAAAGATGCCCTGTGATAAAAATCACAGAAGTGTGAAAGTGTTTCATGCTGGGGCCAGTGAGGAGCCCAGCCTTTTGAGCTTGCTGCTGAGGCCCTCCCTCACACAGCAGTGTGCTTCATCTGACTTCCTCCTGGCTTCTTCTCTTCTCCTCTCTGACCTGCCGAAGCCCTGCAGACTCGGCACTTAGGTCAGCTTCCAAATGGTGGGGGATTCCAGAGCTTGCAGACTGCTCTATAGTTGGGTTTGGTTTGGCTCATCCTGCCAGCCTTTGGGATCTCTTTCCTTCAGATCTGTCCCCCAGTTGGGAGATGTCATGTGCAGTCCTGCACTGTGTTTGGAGGAGATGGGGGACCTGGCAGCATAGTGCTCCCACTCTTCCATAGTAACAGTCAGCTCTTGGCTCAGAAGTCACTGCCTGTGTGAGGTTTCTGTTGCTGTGATAGACACCATGACCAAAGGCAACTTGGGGAGGAACGGGTTTATTTTACCTGACAACTCTGAGATCATGATCCATCACTGAGGGAAGTCAGGGCAGGAACCCAAGGTAAGAACCTAGAGGCAGGAACAGAGACTAAGGAGGACTGGCTTGCTTCTCACGGCTTGCTCAGCCTGCTTTCTCGTCCCATCCAGGATCACGTGCCCAGGGATGGCACCGTATCCAGTGCGCTAGTCCCTCCCACATCAATCATTAATCAAGAAAATGCCCTGCCCTACACACTTGCTTTCAGGCAGTCTCATGGAAGTATTTCCTCTTCAGCAGGGCATATTGCACACTTTAAGTCCCAGAGCTCGGGAGCCAGAAGCAGGCATTCTACATGAGGTCAGCCTGGTCTACATAGGATTTCTAGACTAGCCAAGGCTACATAGTAAGAACTTGACTTAAAAACAAAATCAATCAATCAATTAATTAAAATTCCCTTCTTAGATATGTCTTGTCCAGTTGACAGAAACCAACCAGCACACTGGCTGCCCTTTGCCAAAAGCACTTTATCCCTGGTCCCTACCTCAGACCTCTGTCTTTTATATCTGTTATTCCACCCCACCCCCAGACATTTATATGGCCTGCTGGATCCCTGAGGGCATCCGAGGCCTCCTGACCTCTGTCTGGGAGGAGTACCTTCTGTCCCCTGGGCCCCTGGTGCTTGTACATCCTGTCTCCATCCCCCTCACTGCTGATTGTCTGGCGCTGCAGTGCAGAGAGCTGGCTCTGTCTTCTCTGAGGGGAAAGTTACCATTAGATGAAGATGCAGAAGGCCACAGGGTAAGAAGCAGGCAGGGACTTGCCCCTCACTGCCCAAATGGCACACCCACTTCAGCAGTAACCCTCTGGGAACCCTGCCCATGCCTTGCTCCCCCACCCCCACCCCCTTCCATTAGTGATTTTCAAAGGGGAAGTTTCAGCCAGCCAGAGGGAGCAGATGGCTGGGCTTAGGGCCTCCTGCAGCATGAATGATTCGGGGGAGTCAAGGCTTTCCTGTGCTGAGTACCTCAGGGTCCCCGGGCAGGCTCTTGAGGTATGCTCTCCTGAGAGTCACCTTGGTGATTGAAAACTGCTCTCGTTGCCCTTCTTTCACAAACAAGGAAGCTGGAACAGGGCTAGAAGAGGCTTTTTCGTGCACTTTGGGAAAGAATGAGCAATGGAAAAAGGAAATGGAGAGCTTTGGGGAGTTTACAGCAGCCCAGCGCTGGAGTTTGAAATAGGAGCTGGGAATCCATATGTTTGGGAAAGAAAGAAAAGGCGCAGCCACACGCACAGAGCTTTAAGGAAATGGTTATGGGAAAAGGGGGCAGGGAAGCCCACGTGGGTCTCCCTTTATCAGACCCAGATGTTCAGGCAGCAGCTCTCATGATGCCTGTGAAAGGGTCCAGAGCCTGCTGGGCTAGACTGTATTTTCTTAACTACCAAGAAGCACGTGAATCAGTGGCTGGGCGTGCACTCAATGACTCCCTGGGGTCCCCCCTGAGGTCTGTGCCATACCAATTATGCAGAGGCCTGGCTGCCTGGGAGCAGGGCTTAGAAGTGGATAGGACAAGGCTCCCCGGGTAATGACACAGTCCCTCACAACCGCAAGCTGCTGAAGCTGCCTCAGTTGTTTGCCTCTTGCCTCCAACTGCTCTTAGAATGCAGGAGTTGGAAACCCAAGGTTCAGCTTAGTGCTGTGTTGCATCAGTGGCTTGGCCTCTCTGGGCTTCAGTTTTGCTGTCTTTAAAGTAAGTGTGTGTGTGTGTATCTGTATCACTTATGAGGTGTATTCAAGATATGTGTGAAAGAGGCTCTTGACAATAAATAAAGCCTAAAACATGGTATTAAAAATATTCATCAGCCCATGGTGACATGAGCCCATAGTTGCAACTTTTTGGGAGACTGAGGTAGGGGAATCACTGAGCCCAGGAATTTGAGGCTAGTCTGGGCTTGGGCAACAAAGTGAGGTTCCATCTCAAAAATTAAATCAAGCTGAAGAGATGGCTCAGAGATTAAGAGCACTGGTTACTCACTCTTCCAGAGGACTCAGGTGTGATTCCTAGTGCACGCCCACATGTTCAGGCAGCAGCTCTCATGATGCCCGTGAAAGGGTCCAGAGCCTGCTGGGCTAGACTGTATTTTCTTAAACTGTATTTCTCACAAGTGTCTATAATCCCATTTCCAGGGAATCTGACACCCTCTTCTGGCCTCCGCTGGCATTCATGTGGTACACATGTAAACAAAACACCCAAACACATAAGTAAATATATTTTTAAAAATTAAATGATTTGGGCAGGGTGGTGTTGGTGCATGCCTTTAACCCCAGCACTCGGGAGGCAGAGGCAGGAGGATCTCTGTGAGTTTGAGCTCAGCCTGGTCTACTGAGTGAGTTCCAGCACAGCCAGAGCTGCACAGGGAAACCCTGTCTTGAAAAACAAAAACAAAATTAAATTATTTGGTACACTTTAAATTTTGATATAGCGCCCATGAGATGGCGCAGATGGCAAAAGGCCCTTTATTATGAATGATACTGCACTCGGGAGGCGCGGGCTGCCCCGACCAGGACCAGGGTGTCCTACTCGTGAGGGAAACATGCCAGGCAGATGCAGAGGCGGGCTGCGCCACGTGAACAGTCAGTCACTTACACCCTGGGCATTTCACCCACGTGGAGAGAGTTTATTTGATAGAAAGATAGAAAGAAAGAGAGGGAGGAGGGGTCGAGGGTGCACACCTCCTGGGAAAGAGAGAGAGAGAGAGAGAGAGAGAGAGAGAGAGAGAGAGAGAGAGAGAGAGAGAGAGTGTTTCTGTTTTAAAGGGGACTTTATGTGAGGATACTGGGCGGGTCTCCAAGGAGTAGATCAGAATACTCACACCCCTGCCACCAAACCTGACTGCCTGAGTTCAATCCACAGAACCCACAAGATGGAAGGAGAGAACCAACTTCTAAAAGTTGTCCTCTGATCTTCACATACACACATACACCCCAAATAAATAAGTAAATATTAAAAAGATTTCATTACCATAGGTTATCGAACATGCTCAAGTAGGCTGCACCCATAATGTAGCTTCAGCAATCATTAGCCCATGTCCAGTTCTATTTCAAAGAAAGTCTCCCCTACTTTATTTGTCTCTGGGTTATTTTGAAGCAACTCCCTAATATTCTATTGGTTTTTGTTGTGGTGGTGGTTGTTTGAGATAGGGTTTTGCCAAGTAGCTCTGGCTGTCCTGGAACTCACTCTATAGACCAGGCTGGTCTAGAACCCAGAGAACTATATCCTGCTGCATCCTGAGTGTTGGGATTAAAGGTGTGTGTCCACCACTGCCTGGTATTTTATCCCAGTTACGTGGCTAAGTTGCATCCTCAACCAGTTAAAACCCACCCAGTTCTTGGGTATCCATTTATGTATCATTCCCTTCTTACACAATGGCATATCTCCTGTCCCTACCATGTATCTGGTACCCTAACTCCTTGCTACAAGACTGTCCTGACCCACAGTGGCCCAGGATGTCAGCCCTGAGAGGCCTGAGTACTGTTTGTATCTTATCAAGCTTCCTTAGCTTCTAAGAAAGAAGTGATGCTCTGACAGGCAGACACTGAAATGTCTCCCTGAAAGAAATGGACCAACAGGAAGGCTAGCCTCAGCTATATAACAAGTTTGAGGCCAGCCTGGGCTACATGAGACCTTGTGTCAAAAATAAAAAATTATCTCTCATGAGAATTGAGTGGTGATCTGATCTGTGGGTATAGCAATGTGCAACTAGGAATCATTGCTATGTTTCTTTTCTTTTCTTTTTTTGGTTTTTCGAGAAAGGGTTTCTCTGTGTAGCTTTGCGCCTTTCCTGGATCTTGATCTGTAGACCAGGCTGGCCTCGAACTCACAAAGATCCGCTTGACTCTGCCTCCCGAGTGCTGGGATTAAAGGCATGTGCCACTATCGCCTGGCTTTGCGCTATGTTTCTCTAGCAGACTATTAGTAGTAAGTTTCCCCCAGATCCCATGACCTGTGTAGTCTCAGGTTCTTGGCCACTTTAGCAGGTCAGGTAGGGGTTCCATGACAGGGAGTGGGCCTTAAATCCAATCAAAAAGTGGTTGGTTCCTTCCGTAACATTTGTACCACTGTTGCAGCAGTATGCCTTGCAGGCAGGCTGCTGTTAAAGGTCACGGGGCTTGTAGCTGGGTGATACTGATTACTTTTTCCCTCCTCCTGGCACCGTGAATGGTAGTGAACAGAGCCTTACCATCAGATTATGAAGAGTGACCCATAGCCTCATCAATAAGCTGGAATGTTTTGAGTAGGGAGTTTATGGGATCCCTTTGGCCAATGACTCAACAAGATGTCACCCCAGTCCTGGCACTGAAGGTTTTACCTGGTAATGTGAATTGTCTAGTTGGGGCATTCTCTCAAGCAGTATACAGTGACTCCATTGAAATACTTTCATACGTGTGTATGTTTTAGGAAGCTTCTACAGCAGTAGGTTTCCATATGGCCTTCAAAAGGCCTGTAGTGTTGGCTGCCCTTCCTCTGCCCTCTCACCCCTTCCTTATTTAAAATATGAAGCCGCGGTAGCTCACCAGGCCACAACTACCGCTGTATAAGTCTGTCTGCATTTCTGAAAAGTATATTTTCCTGAACACTTAGGGTTCTCCCAGCATTTTGGGCCTCCTTACTCTTTCTCCATCCCTGACATGTGTGTGCTTGTCTGCCATGTGTCTCAACTCCGTGGCATGGCTTTTTCCTTTTCTTTTCCATCCTCCTCCTCTGGGCAGCTGCTGAGGCCCATGACTGGCCTGCCCTCAGGGTTTTAACGCTAATAAATTGTCCTTGAACTTCCAAAAATATAATAAAAAATAAAGGAATAATGTGATAACTAACTAACAGGATTCTCTTGATAGCAATTGACAGAAAATTAAACACAAAATATCTTTGAGCAAAACATCAATTCAGGAGCCTTTTTCCCCTTTCTTTCTTTCTTTCTTTCTTTCTTTCTTTCTTTCTTTCTTTCTTTCTTTCTTTCTTTCTTTCTTTCTTTCTTTTTTTTTGGCAGAGTTTCACTGTGTAATAGCCTTGGTTGTCCTGAACACCCTCTGTAGACCAGGCTGGCCTGAAAGTCACAGAGACCTCACTGCCGCTGCCTCCTGAGTGCTGGGATTAAAGGCATGTGCCACTACTGCCAGGCTTCAGGAGCTCATCATAAGCAGGGCCTAGAGATGGGCATGGTGGCTGCAACTTTAATCCCAGCACTCAAGAGGCAGAGACGGGCAGATCAGGCCAGCTTGGCCTACACGGTCAGTTCGAGGACAGCTAGCACTACATAGAAAGAACCTTTCTAAAAAAAAAAAAAAAAGGAACCAAAGACATATTGGTAGGCTACTTACTTGGTGTTTGTGAGATACTGGATTCTATTCAAAACAAAACAAAACTCTCCATGGATGGACTCAGGGTTCAAATCAGAACTTGAATTCTTCTATTTTTGTTTATTAATTTTAATATTGGGCTACTGTAACAAGATGGCAGCATCAGTTCTAGCCCATATGTTCTTTCAGGTTTCAGATACAAAGGGGTTTTCTTCCCCAAGAGACCTAGAAAAAGGCTCATTCACCATGCCTGGGTCCCATGACCTTCCTGGTGGCCAACAAAAATGAAACCCCCTTAATGTGTGTTGGCTGGGATTACCGAATCTTCCTGGACTGAGAGACTGTCGGGGAGTGGTTCATACAGGAGAGGTGGGTGTATGGATATGTTATGGTCTGAATGTTTAAAACTCTTGTTTAATTTGTGTGTGTGTGTGTGTGCGCGCGCGCGCGCGCTGGGAACGAAACATAGGGCTTCTCTGGTGGTGAGCAAGTTCATTGTCACTGAGCTATGGACCCAGAAATTGAATTGCCATTGTAACAGTTTTGGGAGGTAGGACTTTTAAGAGGTGATTAGGTCATGAGGGCTCTGCCCTCCTAAGAGGTTATCAAGGGGGTGGGTTAGTTATGGAGGAGTAGGGCCTGGACATGATGATACCTTTAATTTTAGTACTCAGGAGGCAAAGGTGGGTGGATCTCTGTAAATTCAAGGCCACCCACCATGTCTATATAGCATATTTAGCAAGCAGCAGGCCAGCCAGGGCTATACACTGAGACCCTGTCTCAAAAATAAGAAAGAAATGAAAGAAGGAAGGAAAGAAGGAAGGGAGAAAGAAAGGAAAGAGGGTGAGTTTAACTGGCTTTTACTTGCCCACAGGTGACCTTTCAACAGCACAGAGGCCCTTCTCAGAGCCTTATTCTTATTCTTAGACTTTTCATCCTGCAGAACCATTAGCCAAACAAACAAACAGATAAGTAATCCTGTTGTTTATAAATCACCTACTATATGGCACTCTGTTACTGCAGTGGATGGGTATAGTCACCCAACCTGGAGATGCTACTGCAAATGCCTAGTAGCACCTCATGAAACACTACTTCTCTTCACTCCTCGTTAGGCTAGTCACTATTTCACATTCTTTGTTTTTCAAAGCTATGCCCCCTGGTTGGCTGGTACTCATTCTCCTATCCTCGGCTTCTCCATTGGTGGGATTTAGAGGTGTGCCACGGAGCTCAGCTTGGGGTTAGTCACATTTGTATTGCTGTAACAAAATACCTGGCCAAAACAGCAGAAAAGATTGGTACTTTTTGTTTTTTTGTTTTGTTTTGTTTTTCGAGACAGGGTTTCTCTGTGTAGCTTTGCGCCTTTCCTGGAACTCACTTGGTAGTCCAGGCTGGCCTTGAACTCACAGAGATCCACCTGGCTCTGCCTCCCGAGTGCTGGGATTAAAGGTGTGCACTGCTGCTGCTGCCGCCGCCGCCGCCGCCGCCGCCGCCACCACCACCACCACCACCACCACTACCCGGCTAAGATTGGTACTTTTATCATTTGCTTTTTCTTTGGGTCCTGAGGATTGACTCTAAGGCTTCACACATGCTAGGTAAGAGCTCTACCATTGAGATCCACCCCGAGTTCAGTTAACATTTATTTTGTCCATAGCATCATAAGTTATAGTTCATAGTCAGCTGGCTCCATTGCTATGGGCCTCAGTAGCATGATAATGGAGACTGCTCACTTCATGGAGACCAGAAAGCAGATAGACAGACAGACAGGAAGGGGCCCAGGCCAAGATAGAACTTTCAAAGGCTCAGTCCCTGTGACTTCTTCCTCCAGGTAGCACCGCCTCCCACAGTTCCACAGCCTCACTGCATCCAGGTATTTCTGTGGAGTTGGGGAGAGGCATGCCAGACGCAACAAGCGAACAGGCTGGGGTGTGGTGGTGCACACCTGTAGGCTACTGCTCTTTCTTCTTTTTTCCACTGACTATCAAGTTTGTTCAAATCCATCAGCGGATTAGAGAGTTGATTACAAACACTCACTGTGATCCTGTTGCCCCTGGAAATACCCTCATACAGACCTGGAGCTGAGCTTCGTTAGTCTCTCAGGCATTCCTCTCTTCAGGCAAGTTGACATTGAAAATTAATCATCACAGTCATGGAGTGCTCTGACCCTCTGCACCATCCCACCAGCCAGGCCTGTCTTTCCATTTTGCAGGGAGGAACTCAAAGCACAGAGCTGCCATACAGAGGACACTGTGGACTTTGCCAGCACTCACCCAGAGCTACAGCTGCTTCAGAGTTCTCTGCAGATCTGATGGGATACACAGAGTCTGACATTGGGTTTAGGTTAGCTGCCAGGGTGTGCTTCCTGAGTAAACAGTCTGGGCTGGTAACAGTCGGTCATGTCAAGGACCCATTGTTGATGCCCTGGTAGGTGGCAAGGGAAAGAGCTGGTGATAGGCAGGACACTGTCACTCCAGAAACACCCTCTCATGACTAGTTCCTTTTATTCCAAGTAGTCAGTACAAAACTTGGTTTTCCTTGTGGGGTTGGGGAAGGACATGCCAAACAAAACAAGCAATCAGGCTGGGGTGTGGTGGTGCACACCAGTAGGCCTAGGAGTGCTCTTGAGGGGGGAGCGTGAGGATCGTGAGTTTATAAGGAGAGTCTGTCTAAAAGAAGAGCCGGAGGAGGCAATGGTGCCTTCTGCCTTCTCCCAAGAGAACTTGGTCCTGAAGCCAGGAGCATCCCTCACCAGGATCCAGTGAGAAGGTGGGAGGTCAGCTGGAGGTGGTTTGCACAGAGCTTAACCAGCCTCCTAAGCATGTTTGAATCTCCTAAGAATCGTTCAGAAAAACCAGCGTCCCTCTTCTGTATCCAGGTTCTGAACACATAAAGAGGACAAAGGCGGGCTGGAGAGATGGCTCAGAGGTTAAGAGCACTGACTGCCCACCAGTCCAGAGGTCCTGAGTTCAATTCCCAGCAACCACATGGTGGCTCTCAACCATTTATAATGAGATCTGGTGCCCTCTTCTGTCTTGCAGGCATACAAGCAGGCGGAACACTGTGTACATGATAAATAAATAAATCTTAAAAAAAAAAAAAAAAAGACAAAGACAAAGGCATAGCAGTGAGCCAAATACACCGTAACTCCCACTAAACTAGCATGGAGAAGGGAGCATATTATGAGAGCAGAATCAGTTTCTTGATTGAGCCTGGGAGAAGGATGGAGCTGAGAAGATCATTCCAGAGGCTTCCCATGCTCTCCAATCGGGAGAAACCATTCCATTGGCAAACACGTGGGGTTAAGATGGAAAGTGTGTTTGGGGAAAACCCCTCATTGTACGAGCCGGAGGCAGTGAACCCAAGTGACTGTAGTGTGTTATTAATCTTTCTTCCCATCAGTTCATTAAGATGGGGACAGGAATAGCCTCTCCCTGTCAGGGAAGGTGGTAGGGGTACGAGCATGATCCTGTGTCTGGAATCCAGGAGGCGGGGAAGGCAGGCAAGGCTCAGAAACAGGCTGACTGTTGCTGTGTCCAGATCAGTTCATAGCAGGTGGCCTTGCTCTTCTCCAGGCACCAAGCCCAGGGCTGCAGAGCGCTGTTGTGCTTGTGTGTTGCCCTTCCCTCCAGCTGTAAAAATTCGGGAGAATGTGGGTGTAGAGCGGCTTTCTGGCTTCTTGGCTGCTTCCCAGTCTGTGTTCTCCCACTTGGGGGGTAAGGGGAATGGCTGACATCCTTCTCATGGTGGTGAGTGCCACCCCATCCCAACCCCCATACCCCGTTCCTGCAGAGCCTGGCTCAAAGTTCAAAGCTGAGATGGTTCTGTTGAGTAATTCAGGGACACTGCCTGCCTGCCTGCCTGCCTGCCTGCCTGCCTGCCTGCCTGCCTGCCGCATAAGGGGTAAGTCGCACTCCCACACAGGCATTCGCCGAGCATCTGTTGCCCTCTGTTTTGTGGTGTACAGCCTGGGAACAGGCTCAGCCACCCCAGCCGACCGCAGTGGGGCCGCGCTTCCTTCCTTTCTCTGCTGCCCCTGGGCTCTGGGTCTCACACACAGCTCTGTGCTGGGCAGGTTTCAGATCCACTCCTAGGCCACTTGGCGTTGACTGCATCTGGATTCACACCAACCCCTTCCTCCTGGGGGTTCAGAGTGTTCTTGGAAGGAAGCCTGGGAAGGGAAAGGCCTTCCCCAGCGTTTTCTGGCCAGGGGTTGGCTGACAGCAGAGAGCAGAGCTGCCAGGAGCTCTGGAGTCAGACAGGGCCGAGTTCAAATCCCTGGGTGACCTTGGACGAGCTGCTCTCTCCACTTCAGTTTCCTCATCTCTGAAAAATGTGACAGTAACAAGACCCGCCTCCTGGGACAGTCATGGGAATTTGACGAGATACTAACTGGCCCGTGCTGCCCTGCATCTGGCCAGTAGGAAGTGCTGGAGAATTGGTACTCTTGTTCTTCAGGGAGCAACTCCTGCCTTCCAGGGGTGTGGTCACAGGAAAGAGAGTGACCAGGACCTCCTCTGTCCCTCACCCTTCCCAGACCCACCATCGTGTTCCTTTTCTTTCTTCCTTTTCCTTTCTTCCTTCCTTCCCTCCCTCCTTCCTTCCTTCCTTCCTTCCTTCCTTCCTTCCTTCCTTCCTTCCTTCCTTCCTTCCTTTCTTTCTTTCTTTCTTTCTTTCTTTCTTTCTTTCTTTCTTTCTTTCTTTCTTTCTTCTCTCTCTCTCTTTCTCCCTTTCTCTCTCTTTTATTTTCTTTCATTTTATGTGCATTGGTGTTTTGCCTGCATATATATGTGTGTGAGGGTGTTGGGTCCCCTGGAACTGGAGTTACAGACATGTAACTGCTGCCATGTGGGTGCTGGGAATTGAACCCTGGTCCTCTGGAAGAGCAGTCTGTACTCTCCACCGCTGAGCTCTCCAGCCCGCTACCATAGTGTTTCTAACCTGACCAAGATTCAGTCCTATACAAGGAGTCTTGCTTCTCTTCTCTTAGAGGTCCCTTGCCTAGTATGCTGGTGCTTCGAGGGTGCCAAATGCTTGGAGCGAGTAAGCGGAGGGTGAAGGATCAGAGGAGTCTGGCTGGCAGTGTGTTCCAGGACGGTTTCCTGAGCTCTAGGTGGTTATTTCTGCCCCTCCACCCTCCCTCCCTCCGGTCCTCCCTTCCCTCACTTGATCTCTTCTTCCCTCCCTCCCTTATTTCGTTTTCACCTTCTTTTCCCAGACCTCTTTCTCTCTCACTTTGCTAAATGGAGATTGCATCCTTCTTTCCTTTTCTTGTAATAGCCAAGCTGCTAGACCATCCCTTGAGAGCCCTTCACCCAGCTCAGAGAGCAGCGATTCCTCTTTCAAATTGAGTCTGTCCCCTGGCTCATTCATTAAAATGCATAGGGCATGTGAGGAATCTGCACAATGATTCTCTGCTGAGGAAGGCTGGGAGGCAGGCAGAGCTGCCAACTGCCACGGCAAACACTTGCCCCCAGCTGCGAATCAGGCTCATTGGCTGTCATGCCCTGGGAAGGTTGGGGGGCTGCCGTTCATCTCCAGTAAACCAGGCAAGCTGCGGAGAGCTGCAGCCGGGCTCAGGCTGTAGTCTTGGATGCTGTGTTGCTGAAGAGAGTCCAGCCCATGACCTTTTCTCAACCTTCCTCCACCCCCACTTCACATAGTTTTTCATTCATTCATTCATTCATTCATTCATTCATTCTTTTTTTTTTTTTTTTTTTTTTTTTTGGTCTTTTCGAGACAGGGTTTCTCTGTGTAGCTTTGCGCCTTTCCTGGGACTCACTTGGTAGTCCAGGCTGGCCTCGAACTCACAGAGATCCACCTGGCTCTGCCTCCCGAGTGCTGGGATTAAAGGCGTGCGCCACCACCGCCCGGCTTCATTCATTCATTCTTTATTCCAGAAGGGGTCTTGTTTTCCAGCACAAGCTCATCTTGAACTTAGGTTCCTGCTGTCTCATCTCTTGGATGCTGGGATGACATGTGTGCGTCTTTATTTATACATTTTAAAAATGTTTACTTTTTTCAATTATGTGCATTCGTGTGTCTGTGTATGGGTATGTGCGTGAGTGCAGGTGCCTGTGGAGGCCAGTTTGATTTTCTGGAGCTGAAGTCACACTGGTGATTGTGAGCCACACAGTGTGGTTGCTGGGAGCAAACGGTGATCTGGAGCATCAGTGGACATTTTTAACCACTGAGTCATTTCTCCAATCGCTTAAATATATATTTCAATGGTATAACTAATATACAATGCATTCTTTTTATTGTTGTTTTAGTACTGGTGAGAACATATTTTCCTTTTCCAAAATTTTATTTTCCATGTATTCATGCATGTATGTCTGTGCACCAAGTTCATGAGGTGCCCAACGAAGCCAGAAGAAATTGTTGGATCCCCTGGAACTGGAGTTACAGAAAGGTATTAGCTGCTGTGTAGGTTCTGGGAACTGAACCCAGGTTTTCTGCCAGAGCAATCAGTATGCTTAACCCCTGAGCCATCTCTCCAGCCTGAAAGAGCATGTTCTTATCACAAAAATTAGGCTGGTAAGGTGGCTCATTGGGTAAAGGTGCTTGCTGTCAAGGCCTGAAGCCTGATTTTGATTACCAGAACCCACATAATGGAAGAAAACCAATTCCCACAAGCTGTCCTCCGACCTCCACACAGATGCAGCCCTCCATATATATACATATATACATATATACATGTATGTATGTATACGCACAGTTCTCAGCAAGACTATCAGTATTCATCTTGTATATCTCCTCAGCTCCCTTCTGCAGTGTCTGTGTCTACCAGGTGTATCCCACACCTACCCAACCAGGCATCCCCCCCCACCTCCACTCCCCCTCCCCCATACCATGAATCTCATTATTTGAAAAAAGCCAAGAAGAAAAAAAAAAAAAAAGAAAAAAGAAAAAAAAGGCCTACTGGCTAATTCTTAGGAAGCAAAGAGGCCATTCAGATTACTTCCCGCATACAGATTGAAATTAGTTTCCCAAGGTATGTGCCCTTTAATTCTGTTGTCTTAGTGTGAAGAGGATAACAATCCAGTGCTTCTTGTGGCTGCCTTGGGCACCAGGCCCACCTGTGTTCTACTTTTAGGTTCTGGAACTGTGATTTGCCAATTCACAAAACTTGGGTAATAATTTCTTTACTTGGCTGTGTGACCTTGGGAAAATTATTGACGTCTCTGAATTGCAGAATGGGACTAATAACTATAGAATCTCCTTCATTGAGTTGTCAAATTTAATTGGGATTATCCATATAGGGTCTAATCACAGCCCTTGGCAAGATGCAGTTACTGTTAGCATCATCATCATCATCACCATCATCATTCTTTTTATTTATTTTCAGTTTTTCGAGACAGGGTTTCTCTGTGTAACAGTCCTGGCTGTCTTGGAACTCACTCGGTAGCCCAGGCTGGCCTTGAACTCACTGAGATCTGCCTGCCTCTGCCTGGCAAGTGCTGCCATCAGCATTCTTACCTATTTATTGGTCACCTACTATGTTCTAGGCACTGTCCTTGGTCCTGAGGGTAAAGGAAAGGAGTCAGATACGGACTTCGAAAGGCTTCTGCTCTAAGCATTTTGTTTGTTTGTTTGTTTCCTGTTGTATCACATGGTCCTCATTAATGCTTTTTACTTAAGAAAGGGCAATATGGTTGTGGCTGTTATATAAATAGAAAGCAGAGGTTTACACGGTTAAGCCAGTGGAAACATCGAGACGCTGACCACCAGTCTTCCTGGCTCCAGCACTCTCAAGACAGGCACCGAGGATTGTTTTGGGGTACAGAGGAGTACAAAAGCAGCTCCCAGAGCCATGAGAGCCAGAGCCCAGCAGACCCCAAATATTGTCCTTTGTCGGCCTATCAGAGGCCCAGCCCGTGAAGCATGTATGTCAGCAAGAACTGATAGTGTGTTTCCTGTGGCTGGTGCTAAATGTGTGGGTCTGGAGAACCTTTTCCTGTGAGGATAAAGAGAACCAGGGGTGTCATGAGAGCAGGCAGCTGGCTCCCTGAGAACTCTGCCCCCTGGGCTGACCAGAGCAAGAGAGAAGATGACTAGGGCCACAGGCTCTGCAGCCTCTGCTGCATGATCTTCACAGCTCCAGCTGGAAGATGCTCCACTGCCCACACCAGCATCCTCCAGGCAGTGCCCTGGCAGGACAGACTAGCACTAGCTCAGAGGATCACTTAGAGGAAGTGAAAGTCCTGCCCAGGGGAAGTGGCGGGGGCAAGTCTGGCAAAGGCCAGGGTCAGCATTCACATTTAATCCCAGCACTGGGGAGGCAGACACAGGTGGATCTCTGAGTTTGAGGCCAGCCTGGTCTACAGAGTGAGTTCTAGGACAGCCAGGGCTACACAGAGAAACCTTGTCTTGAAAAACCAAAGGGGGCAAGGGAGAAAAGAAAGAAACAGAGGAGAGAAAGAGAGAGAGAGAGAGAGAGAGAGAGAGAGAGAGAGAGAGAGAGAGAGAGAAGGAGGAGGAGGAGGAGGAGAGGAGAGGAGAGGAGAGGAGAGGAGAGGAGAGGAGAGGAGAGGAGAGGAGAGGAGAGAGAGAGAGAGAGGAGGAGAGGAGAGAGAGAGAGAGAGGAGGAGAGGAGAGCAGAGCAGAGCAGAGCAGTGTCCTGAGCATGATTAGGCTAAGGGTTTTCTGACCCCATTTCAGTAAAACTCACTCTACCCCCAATGCCAGGTGACAGTTCTAAGCTTCACAGCATCATGTCGCCGCCGATAAAGGACCTGTAGATGGAGTTAGAGGTGGGTGCTGGGAATTGAATTCAAGTTCTCTGCAAGAGCAGCAATCACTCTGAACTGCTGAGCCATCTCTCCAGCACCAGTAAATTCTTTAATAAAATATTTTCTGTCCATAACCATAGAAAGGGCCAAATGCCTTTGGCTCTTTTTACATTTTTCACTTACCAAATAGGACTTAAATGTACTCACAATTTTGCTTATAAACAAAGCTTAAAGGATTTTTAAAATTTCAAATATAACTCATCTAGTCATAATTAGTTATGGTTTCTCAATGGTCATCAGGCAGACTTGAACGCTCACCGTGAGACAGACCAAATCTACAGGTTGTTCTCAAATGTCAAGAAGTGTTCACAAATTCCTTCTTTATAAAACAAAAAAATTCTCGCCAGGCACACGCCTTTAATCTCAGCACTCGCACTCGGGAGGCAGAGCCAGGTGGATCTCTGTGAGTTCAAGGCCAACCTGGTCTAAGAGTGAGATTCAGGACAGACACAAAACTACACAGAGAAACCCTGTCTTGAAAAACCAAAACAAAACAAAAATCTCATACCCTGTTACTATTTTTCTGTTATTAACCACACTTTCTACCTCTAGTGTACTATCTAAGTCACTTACTATTGTATCTTTTACTGACCTGCATAACTCTGTCTATACCTTGTTGACTTAGCATTCATGTATTCATGATACCTGGCACATAGCCCACCCCAAAAATGTTATTGGGATGACTGACATGCAAGAATGAGTGAATGAGGGGCTGGAGAGATGGCTCAGAGGTTAAGAGCACCGACTGCTCTCCCAGAGGTCCTGAGTTCAATTCCTAGCAACCACATGGTGGCTCACAACCATCTGTAATGAGATCTGGCGCCCTCTTCTGTATACATAATAAATAAATAAATCTTTAAAAAAAAAAAAGAATGAGTGAATGAATGACGAATGAATGAATGAATGAGTAAATAGGAAACAGAGCAGTTCATGAAGACTGACTTTAGTCAGAATAGATTTTGTGCTTTTTTTTTTTTTTTTTTAAGATTTTGTAGCCAGCTAGTTTTTCATATGTCAAACATCTGTCTACATTGGTAAAGAAGCTGAGAAGTCTGAGATTTTGTGTTTATTGTGCCTAAAAGATAAAACCTCCATAACCTGGACACCCAGAGCGATGTCTCACTGTCTTTTCCTTTATCTCTTATAAAGCAACAATGAGCAGCCTGCCTCATCAAGTATAGCCTCTGGTAAAGAAGCAGAATGCCTTTGTATTTATTCTAAACAAAACAACAGAAAACTCCCAGCAGCTTGCGCGTAGCTGGCCATATCAGCCTTGGGTGTCCCGACCCAAGGTACCCCATTGCATACGCAAAACATCTGATATTTGTGTAACAGGTCCTTAACCCCTGGCAGTTATGCTTATGACCAAAGTGGGAGGCGGTGCACTAGATAGATGCAGAAATCAGGAACTTCCCTCCCAGGGAAGGATCATCTGTGGCTCGCTCAGTTCTCAGAGCTGGGCCAAACAAGTAATTATAGCTTCCCTCTGTGGTGAGCAGGGCAGAAGGCTGATTTAATAAAGGAAGCTTGCTGTCTGTCTCCAGCCTGGCTGTGACTCATGGAACCCGGGAGTCCAGGCAGCACTCTCCGAAGAGGGTGGTGAGCGGCTGGGGGAGGGAGGTGAGGGTGGCTTGCTCAGCTAGCCAGAACCCCAAGAATGAGGAAACTCCCTGCTTGGCGGGTAGGAACCAGCAGCTGGAGCCAGAGGAAGTGAGTCTGGGACAGAGCGAGCAGCTGCTGCCTCTCCCCGGAAAGAAGCCTCCTGCCATGTGGACACCTACAATAAAATGGGTTAGTGATTTTCATATTCAAAATCGGACAGAGGGGGGCACAATCAGAGTTGCCTCTGATAGGGGTGGCTGCTTCTGTGTGATATGCCGGTGGCCTTGGTTTCTCTGGAGGTCTGGGTGGATGGAGTCTGGATTGATCCAGGATGTTAATTTGGTTTCTCACTTTGGCAGGGAGGTGGCTAATGAGGTGTTCACAGCCGCAGAGACAGTGGGAGGCGGGTGGTTTTAGCTGCTCGTGGGATGACAGCTGCTCTGAAGAGGATTTGGATGCCACCTCAGACAGGTCACCACAGGTCATCTTATCCTTCCTTTGGTCTCCGGCAGCGTCTTCCTCCTCTGCTGATAATCAGCCAGACAGGCAACTTGACCTCCTCTTTCTCCTGCAGGCCCCGCCGGCAGGGAGATTCCAGAGCCGCCCCTCCTTCCCCATCCTTCCCGCTGAGTCACCACACCTCCGGGTCAGGTGATCCTCCCCTGGGCCCTTCCGAGAGCACCTTGACCTATATTCCGAACTCGGTGACAGTAGATTGTAATTGTCCCGAGACCAGCCCGCCAGGCAATGGGCATGGTGCCCTGGCAGCCCGGGCTGCAGACAGGCGCCCCGGGCAGCGGGAGGGGCGCTCCTTCCCCGGGAGCCTGCAGCGAGAGGCCTGGAAATGGAAAGTTAAGAGGCTGCGTGCGGGCGGGCGGGTGGCCCAGGAGGGTGGTGGCGAGCTGAGTCAGCTGGGAAAGCTGACAGCCAGCCACGGGGAGCCGCATGCGGGCTTCCTCCCTCCCCTCCGTCTCTGGGTGCTTCCAGCTCAAGGGCAGGCCCTGCTGTGAGGAGGTAAAGTGGTGCGGGACAGATGCCATTGTGACTGGCATTACCACCCACCCGAAGGGGAGAAGTGAGGATTGTTTCAGAGAATGGGATCAACCTTGATGACTCATCCGGTCATCAGGAAAACTACCCCTCCACCCCACAGAGAGACTAGTTCCCATCCCCACTTTACCCACAGAATGGCCTGTACTTATCTTGTGTATGGGTTCTTTGTGCAGTCCTGTGCAGTCTTTGTGTCCTCTGAATGGGAGGGTGATGGGGGTGCTGTGGGAAAAGGGACTAAGAGAGAAGCGTTCAGAGTCAAACTTGAAGCCCTGTCCCTGGGCATAGTGCCTGAAAAAGGTGACCATCAGCCAAAGATCACAGTCCCTTTTGAATTGGAGAGAGCTCTGAATTCAGAGGCATTCTTTAAAACCAGCCTTTACAGCCAGCGGAACCGTGACCTTGCGGAGTTAGGTCCTTCTGGCTGTCCTTCATCAATAGGGTGGGGATTTTAGTAGAACCTCTTCACAGAGTCACAGTGTCCACATTAAATCAGCTAATTCCTGTAAGGTTTATTCATTATGTATAATGATACCTTCCAGAGCCAACACTTGGTAGTGCAGGCCTGAAAACCCAGGTAATTGGAAGGCTGAGGCAGGGTGATCAGAAGTTCAAAGTTGGCCTGGGTAACTTAGTGAGACCCTGTTTCAAAAATAAAAAGTAAGTAAGCAAAAAAATAAATAAATAAATAAATAAATAAATAAATAAATAAATAAATAAAATGAAGAAGAGCTGGAGAGATGGTTCAGAGGGTAAGCACTGGCTGCTCTTCCAGGGGACCTGGATTCAATTTCCAGTACCCGCATGGTGGCTCACAACTGTCTGTGACTCCAGTTCCAAAGGGCCTTCTTCAGGCCTCCAGGCACATGCATGATACAGAGACATACATGTAGGCAAAACATCCATATACATAAAAACAAAAATAGATAAACGAATAATAAAAAACAAGAGCTGAGCTCCAGGTTTGGTGGTTTATACCTGTAATCCCAGTACCTGGGAGTTAGAGTGTGTAGAGGGGTGATCAGAAGTTCATAGCATTCCTCAGCTGCATAGAGAATCCGAGGCCAGCCTGGGCTTCATGAAACAGTCTCAAAAAGAGGACAAGAGAAACTGTGTCACCTCTTACTATAGGGTCATCTACCATATCAAGCAGATAGCCTCACAAGTTAGTCATACATTGTTTTATTACCTTATATAAAAAATGCTGCATGTTAATCACAGTTTAGGTAAAAATCTTCAGATAAAGCACAATTTATTATTTTGTTTTTGTTTATTTCCCCCTCAAAGCCAGGATCTCATGCTAGGCAAGCTCTCCCAAGTCATGCCCTCAGCCCAAGCACAGTTTTCATTTATTTTGAGACAAGGTTTCATGTCACTGAGACTGAGCTTGAACTCACAATGAGGATGACCGTGCACATCTGTTCTTCCTACCTCCACTTCTTCATTGCTGGGATTACAGGCGTGCACCACAATATCTGGTTTATGCTATGCTCGGGATCAGCCCCAGGGCTTCCTGCGCGCTAGGCTAGCTCTCCTACCAACTAAGCTATATCCCCAGCCCAAACTCTTTTTGTTAATATATTCATTTTTCTTTTAATGTGTGGATGTTTTGCCTGTATGTATGTATATATGTATGTGCACCATGTGCATGCTTGGTGCCTGGGGAGGTCAGAAGTGGGTATCAGATCCCAAGGAACTGGAGTTACAGATGGTTGTGAACCACCATGTAGATCCTACAACTTGAACCCTGGTCTTATGTAATAGCAACAAGTATTCTTTAACAACTAAGGCATCTCTCCAGCCCCCAGGTCTTAAGTATGGATGTGAATTTAGGAAGTTAATGCCTCAAATGCAGTGGATGCTAGATGGTAGGGCAGGAACTGGTTATCTGGATTGAAAGGATAATGAAGGAAAGAAATTAGACAGCTGTCTTAGTTAGGGTTTCTGTTGCTGGGAAGAGACACACCTTGACTGTAGCAACTCTTAAAAAGGAAGACATTTAATTGAGGTGGCTGGCTTACAGTCCAGAAGGTTCAGTCCATTATCATCATGGTGGGGAGCATGGCTGTGTGCAGGCAGACATGGTGCTGGAGATGTAGCTCAGAGTCCTACATCTTGCAGGCAACAGGAAGTCGACTGAGACATTGGGTGGTATCCTGAGCATAGCAAACCTCAAAGCCCATCCCCACAGTGACACATGTCTTCTAACAAGGCCATACCCACCCCAACAAAGCCATGCCATAATAGTGCCACTCCCTGTGAGATTATGGAGGCCAATTACATTCAAACAACCACAACAACTATAGATTTATCAGGACACTATACCTGAAGTTCAGGGCCCTTCAGTTACATGCCTTCTTTCTAAAGTCGAAGACTTTTTTTATTTAAAAAAAATTACTGGGCTGGTGAGATGGCTCACTGAGTGTCTTAAAGGGTCAGGATTCCATTGCTCTGATACCAAAAGCAGTTTGGAGATGAAAGGGTTTATTTCATCTCATACTTCCACATCACAGTCCGTCACAGAAGGCAGTCAGGACAGGAGCCCAAGGCAGGAACCTCGAGGCAGGAGCTGAAGCAGAGGCCCTGGAAAAGTGTTGCTGAGTGGTTTGCAGCTGCTTTTTTATAGCATCCAGACCCTGGGAACGGGCCCTCCCACATCAATTAAGAAAATGCCCCATAGGCTTGTCCACAGGCCAATCTGTCAGGGACATTCCTTCTTCTTGAATGACGGTAGCCCGTGTCAAGTTGACATGAAAACGAGCCAGCACAGTGGGTATCGTGGCTTGCTGCCAACGCTGATGACCTGAGTTTGATTCCTGGGACCCAGGTGGTGGGAGGAGACAATTGACTCCCCGAAGTAGTCCTCTGGCCCCTACCCCCACCACATACACAAAATAAATAGCCGATAAATGTAATTTTAAAATTAAATGAGAAATTTCAGGGGAATGTAGGTAAGTAACTGTTCTATTACTGAACCACCCTAAATTTGTATGTTCTTGGATATAGAATCTTGCCCATATAATCCTGGCTGCTGGTACTCACCATGAAACCCAGTTGCCTCAGCCTTCCAGGTCCTGGGATTATAGGTATGGGACACTCCACTCAGCTCTGAGCCCTGCTTGTTACACAATTCTTTATATTCTAAAGAATCTATTCTAAAGCCAATCCCCAGGATAGTCTATACTTCACACCTCACCAAGACACCCTGGCCTTTTATAAGCAGTAATGCACATGCTAGTGGCTTAGGAGACATGACATTCTCTTATTAACTCCATCCTGCCTTCCAGATGTGACATTTGCTGAGCGATCCATGTGTAGGCCAGGCAAGGACATCATAAAGAATGAAAACTTGGAGATGGTGGGGTTCGAGAGAGAATATAAGGAATTACTGGGCTAATGTCAGTGTACTTTTAGCATGTACTCTGATACTACAGGGCTCTGAAGTTTTCAGAAGGTCTAGATCTGGCTGATGCTGGTTACAGAATTATGGGGAAGCTCTGGTCTCTAATCTGAAGCTGTCACTCACCCTGACTGGTCTTCATTGATACTTGGTATAGTTTTGGCCTTTCGCGTTGCCTTTTACATCCGTTTTGTCCAGCCTCCCACATGATGTAAATACAGCACGCCAAGTAGCTGCCTTCCTAGTCCTTCATTTAATTTACTTAGGACTTAGTTTGTCTGCATTTAGGATAAATGGTATATGATTTTAGGCCTGTTTCTTAAGTTGGATGAAGGAAGGGACCAAATCCACTCTGTTTACCAGGGGGTTCTCATTTTGACTCCCCCATCTCAGATGATAACAATTGCTGTAGTTTACACTATTATTACATTTTTGTTTCATCTTTAGAAAGGATCTCTCTGTGTTGCCCTGGCTGTCCTGGAATTCCATATTTAGAACAGGCTGCCATGAAACTCCCAGAGATCCTCCTGCCTCTGACTCCTGAGTTTGGGGATTAAAGGCCTGTGTTACCCACCACACTTGGCCTTTTCTTTTTATTTTATTTATTTTTAATTATTATTATTTTTATTTTTTATTTTGATGTTTGAAGACAGGGTTTTTCTGTAGCCCTGGCTGCCCTAGAACTTGCTCTGTAGACCAGGTTGGCCTCAAACTCACAGAGATCCGCTTGCCTTTGCCTCCCCGGTGCTAAGATTAAATGTGAGTGCCATCACACCTGGCTTAAGACAGTTTCTCTTGTTTGAAACCCCACCTCACTGCATAAGCCTACCTTGGTCATGTCCCTTTGATGGTCTCAGCTTCCTGAGAGTTGAGATTACCTGTGTGCGTGACCACACAGTAAAGCAGTTGCATTGAAAACTGGGCAGTGGTACACGCCTGCAGTGCTAGGATTTGGAAACCAAGGCTGGAGGCTCGCAAGCCTGATGCCAGCCTGGGCTGCAGGGGGAGTAGCTCCAGTGCCCTACGGGATAAGGATGTACCTTGGGGAAAGCCTGGCCAGCGTGAGCAACCCAGCATGGAAAGAAGGCGAAGAAGAGCAGACAGGACAGGGAGTGTGGTGAGTGAGCTCATCAGTGAAGTGTCCCTCGTGGAAAGCAAGATGACTCAAGGCTCAGGGAAGGGGAATGCCTGCTTGTGAGTTCGCTCGGTGCACAGCACTTTGTGTGGCTGTCCTTACTTCATTCTAAAAGCATCTTGTAGCTAGCGTTAACGTCATTGTTTTCTAGTCAGACAGCCGAGGCTCAGAGAGGCTAGAGCACCTGCTCAGTTACCCAGCAGATGAGGAGACAGGACTAGAGAGTTCTCATCTGTTTGATCCTAACGACGGTATGTGCACTTCTGATCACAAATGGTTATCAAAAGATATTTTTGCACAGGGTATAGTGGCTCATGGTTGTAATCATAGCACCAGGAGGCTAACATGGGAAGATTATTGTAAGTCTGAATGAAGCCCATGCTCACCTATGTGATGAGCCCTTGTCTTCCAAAAATAACAATAAGCCGGGTGGTGGCGTCGCATGTCTTTAACCCAGCACTCGGGAAGCAGAGGCAGGCAGATCTCTGTGAGTTAGAGGCCAGCCTGGTCTACAGAGTGAGGTCCAAGATGTCCAGGGCTACACAGAGAAACCCTGTCTCTAAAAACCAAAATGAACGAACAACCAACCAACCAAATAAATAAAGGGAGCTGGGGAGATGGTTCAGTTGGCCAAGTTCTTGACCTCAGCTTGTAACACCAGCGCGATGTAAAAGCCTGGTGTAGTATCACATGCCTGCAGTCCCAGAGCTGGGTAAGCAGAGTTAGGAGGGTTGGTGGAGCTGGCTGGTCTGCCAGTCCAGCTGAGTTAGCAGGCTCCAGGTTCAGGGAGAGGCCATATTTCAGAATATACAGTGGAAGGCAATCGGAGAGAACACAGGATATTGACCCGTGGCCTTCACACTCGTCCATACAGAAACCAAAAACAACAAAAACAAAACAAAGGTGTTTTTTTTCCTTGAGCGCCTCCTCCCTGATGGTAAAATCAGACCTTGCGCTGCCAGCATGACAAGCCTGTTTCATGATGGTAGCTAAGAAAGCTGTGGTGCCTGCCAATGGCTCTCGGACCGAAGTAAGCACACCTCTGAATCGGCCGTGCCCTTCCGTATGCCAGAGCTCCAGACCGCCAGGAGAGGAAAGGCGCCTTGAAAGTTCCTTCTTATTGACTTGTTCTGTTTATGAGATGGTCTTGTTGACCTGGAATCTGTGTTCCTCTTGCCTCTGCCTCCTGAGGGCTGGGATGATGGGAGTGAGCCCGGCTAAACCTCTAGGAAATTCTCCTCATCTCCTGAATTAAGAAGAACTTCATCTTTTTGTTTTGTTTTTAGTACTGGGAGAGGAACTCAGGGCCTTGTGCATGTCAGACAAGCTCCCCACTGCTGAGCTACGTGTCCCCAGCTGTGTTGTTGTTGTTTTGTTTTTTTCTTTTCTCTCTCTCTCTCTCTCTCTCTCTCTCTCTCTCTCACACACACACACACACACACATACACACACACACACACACACACACACACACACACACACACACACACACACACACGCACACACCTGGGGAGGTCAGAGGGCAACTTTCGGAAGTTGTTGTTTTTTTTCCTTGTAGCTTGTTCTCTCCTTTCTTTCCAATCACGTTCTCCAGCCTCACTGGCTCACCAATTCTAGGCACCTCATCCTCCCATCTGGATGTAAGAGTGCTGGGATTACTCAAGTGTGCCAGCGAATCACTTTTGGTTTTTGTTTGTTTCCCCTTGGGTTCCAGGGACTGAACTCAAGTCTGTAAGGCTTGCATGGCAAGCATGTGTCTGCTCGGTCAAATTGCTGGTCCAGCCCTTGGAATTTTGAGACGGGCCCTAGGGATGTGTAGCCCAGGATGGTCTTGTCTCACCTTCTTGAGTGAAGGGGCTATCGGTGTGGGCACCACTGTGCCTGAGTTATTTAATGTCGTTTTCTCTTTAAAGAGTTGATTTTTCAAGCCAGGTGTGGTGGCCCAGCACTTTAATCCTCTGTAGATCTCTATGAGTTCAAAGCTAGCCTGGTCTACATAGTGAGTTCCAGGAGAGCCAGGGCTATGTAGAGAGACCCTTTCTCAAAAAACACATAAATAAATAAATAAACAGCAATACAGTTAATTTTTCTTTATTTTGAATAGGAATTATATTTTCTTGCTTTAAAATTCAAAGGGATGACTGGGAGGCATCCCCTCAGCCCACCCCAATCATCTAGTGGTTCTTTCTACAAGCAGCCAATCATTTGTTTTGTTTTATTTTGTTTTACATTTTTAAAAATTCAAATAAAACACCATTCACCTTCCTCATCTGTCCAACCCTTCCTATGCCCCTGTTTCACATTTGTGGCTTCTTCTTCTTTAGTTACGTGTGTGTGTGTGTGTGTGTGTGTGTGTGTGTGTGTGTGTGTGTGACGTATAAGCAAATTATGGGGTCTAGATAGATGGCTCAGTGGTTAAGAGCACCTGCTGCTCTTTCAGAGGACCTGGGTTCAGTTGCCAGCATCCACATGGCAGCTCACAATGATCTGTATCTCCAGTTCTAGGGGATCTGACCTTTCTCCTCACTTCTATGGATTCCTGCACACATGAACCCATAAGTACACCCAGGTACACACACACATATGCTTCAAATTAAAATACAGAAGAGGGCGCCAGATCTCATTACAGATGGTTGTGAGCCACCATGTGGTTGCTGGGAATTGAACTCAGGACCTCTGGAAGAGCAGTCAGTGCTCTTAACCTCTGAGCCATCTCTCCAGCCCAAATTAAAATAAATATTAAAAAAGAAAATACAGGGCCGGGCGGTGGTGGCGCACGCCTTTAATCCCAGCACTCGGGAGGCAGAGGCAGGCGGATCTCTGTGAGTTCAAGGCCAGCCTGGGCTACCAAGTGAGCTCCAGGAAAGGCGCAAAGCTACGCAGAGAAACCCTGTCTCGGAAAACCAAAAAAAAAAAAAAAAAAAAAAAAAGAAAATACAGCTAGGTGTCATGGTGCATGCCTTTAATCCCAGCACTCGGAGGCTGAGGCAAGCAGATCTCTATGAATCCTGATCTACATAGCTAGTTCTAGGACAACTAAGGCTACATACTGAGTTCCTGTGTGAAAAACAAGAAACAGAAGAAAGAAAAAAGAAGCTACAAACTTAAGTTTTTGGTGTGTGTGGTGCATGAGTGTGTGGTGTGTGAATGTGTGTGGTCCGTGAGTGTGTGTGGTGTGTGAGTGTGTGTGGTCCGTGAGTGTGTGTGGTGTGTGAATGTGTATGGTGTGTGCATGTGTGTGGTCCATGAGTGTGTGTGGTGCCTGAGTGTGTGGTGTGTGAATGTGTGTGGTGTGTGAGTGTGTGTGGTCCGTGAGTGTGTGTAGTGCATGAGTGTGTGTG
This sequence comes from Peromyscus maniculatus bairdii, assembly GCF_049852395.1. Lineage (NCBI taxonomy): Eukaryota > Metazoa > Chordata > Mammalia > Rodentia > Cricetidae > Peromyscus > Peromyscus maniculatus. The sequence continues at coordinate 14,396,463 of NC_134856.1, read as the reverse complement.
GTGTGTGCGTGTGTGTGGTCCATGAGTGTGTGTGGTGCATGAGTGTGTGTGGTGTGTGAGTGTGTGTGGTGTGTGAATGTGTGTGGTCCGTGAGTGTGTGTGGTGTGTGAGTGTGTGTGGTGTGTGAATGTGTGTGGTGCGTGAGTGTGTGTGGTGTGTGAGTGTGTGTGGTGCATGAGTGTGTGTGGTCCGTGAGTGTGTGTGGTGTGTGAGTGTGTGTGGTGTGTGCATGTGTGTAGTGCCTGAGTGTGTGTGGTGTGTGCATGTGTGTGGTGTGTGAATGTGTGTGGTGTGTGAGTGTGTGTGGTGTGTGCATGTGTGTGGTGCGTGAGTGTGTGTGGTGTGTGCATGTGTGTGGTGTGTGAGTGTGTGTGGTGTGTGCATGTGTGTGGTCCATGAGTGTGTGTAGTGCATGAGTGTGTGTGGTGTGTGAGTGTGTGTGGTACGTGAGTGTGTGTAGTGCATGAGTGTGTGTGGTGTGTGAGTGTGTGTGGTGTGTGAGTGTGTAGTGCATGAGTGTGTGTGGTGTGTGAGTGTGTGTGGTACGTGAGTGTGTGGTGCATGAGTGTGTAGGGTTATACACTCTTATGGAAGACAAAGTAGGACACCAGGTGTGTCCTGCTCTATCACTCTATTCCCTTGAGGCAGTGTCTCTCACTGAACCAAGTTCTTTTTTTGGCTAGGCTGCTGACTGTTCAGTGAGCTCACAGGATGCAGCAGCCTCCATGTCTCAGCACTGGGGTTACAGATGTGCATGCTCATACCCCGCTCTTTTATGTGGGAGCTGAGGACTCCAACTCAGGTCTTCAGGCTTGCACAGCAATCATTCTTTCCTCTGAGCCATTCCCCTAGAGCCGGAAACTGTGTATTCTTAATCTGTGCCTTATCCCTTTCTCTGTTAACCTGCAACTTGCTTTTCTTATTTGAAACCCATTCTGGTTCATTTTGTAGAGTGTTCTTGCTTTATTTAATGACTTGGTTGTATTCTGTTGTTTGAATATTCCATAGTTAGGTTAAACAGCCCCCTAACGTAGTATTGAACATATTTCTCAGCCTTAGCTGATACTTACACTGTAATGAAGCCTTGTGTGAATGTGATTCTATAGGGTAGCTTGCAACTTTTTTGGTTGTGTTTTGCTTTGTTTTATTTAATTTTATTTGAGATAGAGTCTCTCTATGTAGTCCTGGCTGTCCCGGAACTCTACCAGACTGGCCTTGGACTCATAGAGATCTGTCTGCCTCTGCCCCGTGAGTGTTAGGACTAAAGGTGTGCAGCACCATGCCTTGCTACTTTGTGTGTATGTGCTTTTCGACCTCATAGTCCAGAGTGGCCTAGAACTTACTATGTATCCCAAGCTGGCTTCAGCCTCTCAGGTGCTAGGATTCTAGGCACGGTCTACCACAACTGGTTTAGTTTGCAACTTATAAAAAAGACTAGCTTTGAGGGTCTGCTAGCAGCGGTGTCCCAAGGGACTGGAGGGCTTTCCTCAACCTCTAGCAGAAGGCGCCTTGGTTAGTTCAGTGAAAGAGGGCCTGTTGAGCCTGCACTAGGCCTGAGTTTGAACCCCAGCAACAACAAACTATGCAGAAAATTTCCTACGTGCAAGTATTTCAAAGCAAGGTCATCTCTTGTGTTCTAACGTCTTTTGATGTCTTAGGTCCTGGGTTTTAAGTTTCAGCCGGCAGTGTCTGTCTGTGGTCTCAGCGGTGATCAGGGCTGTTTGAATAGGGTGCTTTCATTGGGGGGAAGTGCTCTCCCTGCTCCTTACTGTCGGCATGTGACACATTCATCCACACTGGCCTGAGGAGTCGTCAGTCGCCTGCATCTGACCTTCATGCTATGCTGGGTCAGGACACTAGAACTGGAGGTTCTGGCTTTATGAGATTTGTGTTTGGGAAATGAAGCAGAGTTCTCCAAGTGTGACTCTGACAGAGCTCAAGCATAGTAAAAAGGCATAAACACCAACAAAATACCACAGTAAACAGCTGGTTCCCAAGGGATGGCTGGAGGCAGTGTTATAAAGTAGTTAGGAACATCCTCTGTAGCTTCTGTGAGTGTGGTCTCAGTTCTGAGACAGGATCTCACTATACAGCCACCCCACATCCATGTTTGCTCAGAGGAAAGGAAGGAAGGACCACAGTCTGGGGAAAGATGTCCCTGATGAGGATATGAGCCTCAGTGTACATGTGGGGTAGTTGTGTGTGCCACCCTTCCCCCCACCCCTACCTCCAAGCTAGAGCTTTAGTACTGTATTTTGGGAAGGAAGGAAGGAAACCATCACATTCAGCGTCCTAGACTAGCTTACATCTCTTCTAGACTCTTAAAGAGAAGGAAGAAGAGGCCCATTTTCAGGGCGCTGATCCCTGCCAAATTGCTTCTCTGTTCTGCTTCTGTATTGTATATTTAGCCAGTAGGTTATTTTGAAGAAGCTAGCCACAGTTGTGGTGGAGGAGAAAGGCCAAGCCAAGAAGTCCTCAGCTGGAGCCTGGTATGGGTTACAAACTCTCTGCTCCTTTGGTTCTGATTCTTAAAGATATGAAAGGAGCTGTGTGCAGGGCTGGACCTAGGGATACAGGCCTGTGATCCAAGCTGTTTGGAAGGCTGAGGCAAGAGCTGGAAGCCTGAGTGGGATAGAGCATGATTTGGCCAGCCTGGGCAATTTACTGAGATTCTGTAGGAAGAGGCCAGGCCGTGTGGTGGTGCAGGCCTTTAATCCCAGTACCTGGGAGGCAGAAGCAGGTGGATCTCTATGAGTTTGAGGCCAGCCTGGTCTACAGAGCAAGTTCCAGGATAGTCAGAGCTGTTACACAGAGAAACCCTGTCTCGAATCACACAAACAAAGAAGTAGGAAGAGGTCTGGGTAGGGCCATGAAATGGCTCAGGGGGTGAAGGTGCTTGCCACCAAGCCTGACAACCTGAGTTCCATCCGAGGAACCTATGTGATGGAAAGAGAAGAACCAATTCCTGCAAATGATCCTCTGACCACCACTCCCACCATACATAATAAGAGTATATGCACACCTGCACACCCCCCAAAATAAATAAATAAAATGTAACACACGTGTACTCATCACCACCAATCAGAAACTACCCAAACATTTGAAATAATGGTCACTTTGTTATGTGGGCTTGGGTAGGACAAGTTCATTTGTTTAACAAACATTTATGGAGTACGCACTGTGAGTCTGGGTACTGTCACAGCACTGGGAAGATGGCAGTGAACAAATAGAAAATTTTATGCCCTGGAGCAGAGGAAGGAGAGGACAATAAAAGGACAATCCCGGAATGGAGCCTGTTCTCACCGCAGCACAGAGAATGGTGTGCTGCCTGCAGGAGATGGGCTGCTGGGGCGACGGGTTTCACTGGAGATCAAACACTGCAGCTTGGGCAGGCTGGGTAAGGCGGCAGCCCTGAGCCACGCTCCAGCTCTGTTGTATGGTTTAATGATGTACCTGGGAGGAGGAGGGGGAGGAGGAAGAGAAGGGGGAGGAGGAAGAGAAGGGGGAGGAGAAGAAAAGGAGGGAGGAGAGGGGAAGAGGAGGATGAGGAAAGGGAGGAGGAGGAGGAAGAGAAGGGGAGAGGAGGAAGAGTAGGAGGGGGGAGGAGGGAGGAGGAGGAGGAGGAGGAGGAGTTGTGCTGTTGCCTATCAATGAGGACATACACAGAAAACAGAATCAACAGTCTCAGAAAAGCAAACAAGGTGGGAAGCCTGAGAGTTCTTCCTCTTCTTCTTTCCTTCCTTTTTTTTTTTTTTTTTTGTTTGTTTATTTGGCTTTTTATAATTGTTTGATTTGTTTTTAAGAGCTGGCTTAGTGGTTAAAAGCAGAAGCACTGACTGCCTTCCAGGGGGCCTGGGTTCAATTCCCAGCCCCCCCTTGGTGGCTAGCCTTCTGTGATCCTGGTTCCAAGGGATCCAACAATTACTTCTGGCCTCCACTGGCCCTGCATGCACATGGTGCACAGACATCCACCCAGGCAAAACTCCCAGATAAATAAAAATAAATATGCATGTTGGCCTGGAACTCACTATGTAGCTCAGACTGGTCTTGAACTTGCTTATTTGGTTGGTTGTTTTGTTTTGATTTGTTTTGTTTTGTTTTGTTTTTGGGTGGTGGTGGTTCAAGACAGAGTCTGACTATGTAGCTCTGGCTTTCCTGGAACTCACTCTGTAGACCAGGCTGGCCTGAAACTCACAGAGATCCTCCTGCTTCTGCCTCCTGAGTACTGGGATTAAGTCATGTGCCACTATGCCTGGCTTGGCTTTAAACTTGCTGTAATCCTTCTGCCTCAGTTTTCCATGTGTTAGAATCACAGGCCTGTGTCAACTGTACAGGAAAACAGCATTATTTCTGGCAGCATTTACTCCATCTTGGAGATTGGATGGTTCCCTCTGTACCCTTGATTTATCTTTGTTGCTAAAAATTCACTTCTTCCAAAAGCTGTGACTGTAAGGTTTAGACCATAGCAACAAACATAAATGTTCACAGGGAACAGACCAGAATGGGCACAAGCGAGTGTAACGCAGTAGAGACAGGTGCCAGTTGTGGAGTGTGTACTTCTGCTCAGTCTGAGGATGGTACTGAGCACGGCAGAAGAGCTCAAGGTCACTAGATTTCTAAAAAGCTTCAAGTCTGAGCTTTTAGATAAAACATTCTGATTTTTAAATGTTGGCAATTGAGGTGTGCAGATGAGTTTATGATCTTTGACATAAACAAATAAGTTTTGCATAACCAGGACCATTATTTAAAAAAAAAAAAAAAAAAAAAGTGGGCAAGTGCCAGGCATGGCAGCATATGCTTCTAATTGTAGCTCCTGGGAGGCCAATGCAAGAGAGTCTTAGGCTTAAGGGCAGCCTGGGCTACAAAGGGAAACCATAACTCACAAAGCAAGGAAGAAAAGGCAGGCAGGCAAAAGACAGAAATTTGATCAAACTGATAGCTGGGGAATGTGAATGTATTAGGGAGTTGACCCGTTGCCAGGGTTCTGTCCCATCTGCTCAGATCCCAGGTTATTTTGGAGAAAGTAGCAACATCTGAGTCATCCTAGTAGAGTGGGAAAGATGTGCCACTGAGGGTAAGCCCCTCCAGTGAGAGCTCTAATTTCCTCTTCTGCAGAGTGGGCTGGAGTCGAGGGTTTTCAGTATATGTCAACCTAAGCCCAGCAAGTCTTCAGGGATGCCCCCGCAAGCTGGGGAATGGTGGGGTACCCCGAAGGCTTTTCAGAACCTCAGCTCAGCCTTTCTTCTATTTTCTCTTCACGGTTTGCTTTTTCAATTTTGTATCTTGGAATTCTGCCAAAAGTTTAAAAATAAAATCTTTCTGAAGAGTTTCCCTGTTTTTCTAAAGTTTGAAAATCTGGATTAGAGGCTCAGCTCTGCTGTAAGGTGTTATTAGCTTTTCTCCATTTGTCTAATGCTGCTGTCTGCTTCCAGGTGTCACTAGGTCTATCCCCAGGCACAAATAAACAAGTCACTCTCAAATGCTATAGGGGGTGCAGCTCAGTGGTGGAGCAAGGACCAAGTCAGTTTGTTCACCCACACATGCATGTGTGCAAGCGCACATATACATGCACTATATATACACACCTCACACACACGCTCATATACCAATGCACAAACATAAACATATATGCATGCACACACACACAGAATTATAAGAAGATTCTTAAATTTAGTTCAATAGATTATATATATATATATATATATATATATATATTTTTTTTTTTTTTTTTTTTTTTTTTTTTGAGGTGGTCTCAGTAAGTAGCTCTGGCTGTCCTAGAACTTCCTATGTAGATCAGGTTGGCTTTGAACTCACAGAGATCCACCTGCCTCTGTCTCTCCAGTGCTGGGATTAAAGGTATGCACCACCACATCCAGATTTATTTATTTATTTATTCATTCATTTATTTTGCTTTTTAATTGACAAACAGATATAACATGAATTGTTAGAAGGTCTTGTTAATAAAAACAACCCAGGAGCCAGGTATTGGGGTGAATGCTGAAAGATCAGAGAAACAGAGCAAGCCACATCTAGCCTCACCTCACCAATTCCTCATCTGATCTCATTTCCTCATACTGAAAGCTTGTGTCCTCATCCAAATGGATCTCAGCTGAACTGCTGCTAAAAGCCTAAGAGCTTAATCAGGCTCTAGTTCCTGGTCCTCATGCCTTATATACCTTTCTGCTTCCTGCTGTCACTTCCTGGGATTAAAGGCGTGAGTCACCATGCCTGGCTGTTTCCAGTGTGACTTTGAACTCACAGAGATTCAGACGGATCTCTGCCTTCAGAATGCTAGGATTAAAGGTGCGTGTGCCACCATTTTCTGGCCTCTATATCGAGTGGCTGTTCTGTTCTCTAAGCCCAGATACATTTATTAGTGTTCATAATATATTGGGGAACACAAAATCACCATCAACAGATATGTTCTTATTTCTAGTATTATGCTTCTTAGAAACAGCATAATCATATTTGCTACTGAAAAGCTTTTCTGGCCTTACATGGTAGTGTATTATCTTTATGGTGGTGTATCTGTATGGTGGTATATCATCTGTATGGTGATGTGTCTGTATGGTGGTGTGTCTGTATGGTAATGTGTCTGTTTGTAGTCCCTGTTACTTGAGAGGCTGAGATTGGACTTAGATTCAGGAGTTTGAGGCCAGCTTGGGAAATAGGAAAATCCTGTCAAAACAAATAAAAACATAAGGAACCACCATCAATAAAAGAGAAATAGATCCACTGGCAACAGAGCCTTGTAGAAACATGTGCTTTGATAAAACAGATCAACATTTCTCAGAGATCTCCAACCTTCAGTCACTCTGCTCAACTTAAACAATACTACTAATCACTCGAAAATGTTATCTGGGGGCTGGAGAGAAGGGTCAGGGGTTAGGAGCACTGGCTGCTCTTCCAAAGGACCCGGGTTCAATTCCCAGCACCCACATGGCAGCTCACAACTGTCTGTAACTCCAGTTCCAGCAGATCTGACACCTTCACACCAATGTGCATAAAATAAAATAAATTATAAAAAAAAAGTTCAAGGTCATCCACCACTACATAGATAATTTAAAAAAAAATGTTATGTGGACAGCTGGGTGTAGTGGTCTGCAGACTATAATCCCTGCAATCCCTGTACTTGTAGAGGCCCACAACAGAGCATCAGCAGTCCAACGCTCATCTAGACTAAACACACACACACAGAGCTATAAATTGTTGATAATAATTTATGGTGACTATGTATAAGGTTCAGAATATTAACTGTGTAAAAAAGATATATTTTTGTCTTTGTTGTGATAATAGAGAAACTAAGGCTAGATGAGGCCCAGGCTTGCCTGGACCACCAAGACTGTAATGCATACCTGTCCAGCATGTTTTCCCTAGGCTCCCTCTAAGGTTGCTGGTAACTTTGAGATGTCGGGTGGCAGGAAGACTCTTGTTTGAAGCTATCTTCAGATTCTCTAGCAAACTGCTTTCAACTTTAGCTTTCTATAGCTTCTTAGCTACTAAAAATGCCTTGAATAGAAGGTGCTAACACACAACTGTTTTTGTTCACTGCCTTAATCTTGACCGATCAGAGGATCTGTGCATTTAAATTGCCCCCTCCAATGACCTGGATTTCTTCGGTGGAAATGAAAGAACTTTAGATCTGGGGTGGAATCCATTATTCCTGCTGCGTTTCCCATGATGCAAAGGAACCTGTTTTTCCACACGTAGTTTAAGGGTTTCAGGGTCCCTAGTGGTGAGTATATGTGGAAAAGATGTCATAAAGTCACAAAATTATTGATTGCAAGACTCTTTTTTTTTAAACGTAGCACTTTGCTGGGCACAAGGGATCCTATCGCGTATCCTTCCTTAGCTGCTAATCTCCTAGCATGTAGCCGCAAGTAGGGTGGGGCAATACAATTAGCTTCCTAAATTATGGCCTTCTATTCCATCTAGTATCTTTTTTTTTTTTTTCTTTTTCTTTTTTTTTTTTTTTTGAGACAAGGTTTCTCTCTGTAGCCCTTGCTTCCTGGAACTCACTCGGTAGACCAGGCTGGCCTCGAACTCAAAAGAGATATGCCTGCCTCTGCCTTCTAAGTGCTGGTACTAAAGGAGTGTGCCACCATCCCCAGGCTCCACCTAGTATTTTAACTAATATGCTAAACACAGAGACAAGGTCTCACTATGTAGCCCTGGCTGGTCTGGAACTCTCTATGTAGACCAGTCTGGCCTTCAACTTACAGATCTCCATTTGCCTGTCTCCCGAGTACTAGGATGAAGATGCGAGCCATCACTCCTATCTGAGACACCATCCCCCACAAGTCTGTAAATTTAAGGGATTTCCTTTGCCCTGCTGGCTGAGGTTTGGATCTCCACTATAGTCTAGCTTCTTCCACCATGAGTGGACGGTGTTTTCAGATGACTCGATGAACCTGAAGCAGGCCTTAGCACCTGTCTAACAAACCTGAGTTCCAGCCCAATTTTCTTTCTCACCTAACAGTCAGCACTGATTGTTTTCCTTTAAATTTGCCTCCAAGACAGAAGACTAGTAATTTTCACTTGCACACTCTAGGACTTACAGAGAATGCTTATGAGCCCGTTTAGAAGGAACGACCTGAAGGCAGGCAGCTGAGGTGTTCATCTCACTCCACAGGTGAGAAAATTTGCTGATCCGTTAGTCAGCGGCAGCTTGCAGGGCAGTTCAGATCATTCTCTTCTCATCCTTAGCCTTTGCGTTTTATTGTAATCCTCTGGCCTTTTGATGTATGCGAGTTTGTGTATTGTTTTGAGTCAGGGTCCTGCTGTGGAAACACATAGGCCTGCCTGGCCTCTGAACTCACTCTTTGGCTAAGGCTAGCCTGAGGCCCATGATCTTCCTCCTCAGCCTCCCAAGTCAGGAGCTGAGAGGTACCACAACCGGCTTGTCATTCGACCTTACTAATTGGAAAAGGAGAATACGCTTCTACTTTCATTCCACTGAAAGCCATTTCCTCCCTCCTCCTCTCCCTTTCTCCTCCCCCTCCCTTTTGCCCTTTAGAAACAGGATCTTATTTTGTAGCCCAGGCTGGCCTAGAAATCTCAACCCTCCTATTTCTTGAGTGCTGGAATTATAGACATGCTTCATCTTGCCAAACACGTGGGACAAGGGTGCCGCCACTCAGCGACACCCCTAAAGCAGCCTACAGTGGTGTTTTCCTCTCTTGTCTGCACAAGTCACCGCGTGAGGAGTTTTACCATCTCGATGCCAACACCCATCGCCTCTAGGTGTGGGTAGGGCATGAGTGAGACAATTTTCAAGTCTCTCTTGGGCAGTCAGTGTCTTTGTCCCTTTTCTGTTGCTATGACCAAATATCTGATCCTGGGTAGATTAGGAAGTTATGTGGCTCGTGGTTCTGGAGGCCAAAGGCATAGCACTTGGGGCTGCTTTCTTGTCTAGTGAAGGTCCTCTTACAACATCATGATGTGGCAGTAGACATCACATGGTGAGATCGAGCAAATAAATTGGTCCGCATCTGTCTTATAAAGCCATCAACACCATCATGGAGGCCCTTACCCCCAATGACCCCATCTAATCCTAGTTTTAAAGGCCCTCTCTCCTAATGCCATCAGCATATGGAATTGAAGATTATATTTCTACCCTGTGAAACTTTGAGGGACATACTCAAACCGTAGCACACAGCAAGGCTTTTAAATTTTTAAATTTTATTTATTTATTTATTTTGTTTTTGGTCTCATTACACAGCCCAAACTGGCTTTGAACTTATTATGTTAGCTGAGTCTGATCTCAAACTTGTGATCCTCCTGCCTCATACATGCTGAGGTTATAGATTGGAGACAGCATGTTTGACTCATAAAATAAGGTTTGAGAACTTCTTAAATTTTTTTATTTTGTAGGACTTGGTGGCACATGCCTTTAATCCCAGTACTTAGGAGGCAGAGGAAGGTGAATCTCTGTGTAGTCTACACAGTGAGTTCTAGGACAGCCAGAGGTGCACAGAGAAACCCTGTCTTAAAAAGGAAAAGAAAAGAAAAAATTATTTGATATTTCTGTTAGTGTTTTGCTTTCACAAATGTCTGTGTACCACATTTGTGCCTGATACCAGCAGAGGTCAAAAGAGGGCATTGGATTCTGCGGGACTGTAGTTACAAATGGCTGTGAGACACCATGTGGGGTGCTGACTACCAAACCTGGGTCCTTCCCCAGAGCAACCAAATGTTCTTAACCAGTGAGCCACCTCTCTAGCCCCTGGAGTTGAAAACTGTTGATAGCGGTGTCCAGTGTCCAAAGCTTGTTAAAGGGCAGGTGTTTTGTTTTTCCCATTTCTGAGCCCAGAGCATCAAGCATGTTAGCAAGTGCTGCACCACCCAGGTATCTCACCAGCCCCGTGGCAGCAACAGTTGTCTCTGCTAGAATATTCGATGTACCTTAAGGAACGACTCATTCTGTGTAAAATACACATTTATGGAGCAGCTGGCTACTGGGAATATTGAAACTGTTTATGCCTCAAGCTATTTTCTTTCTAGTAGATGGAGACAAATAGTAAATAGGTAATCAGGATGGGGTAAGTGGCAAAAAGGGAACCGGGGCAAAGGAAGGCTAACAGGAGGTACCAAGTTCCTCTCAAGACCTGGGGGTGGAGGAGGGGCATCTAAAGCTTCTGTAAATAGATGAAGAGGCCCAGACAAGGAAGGCTGTGTACTTAAGGAGAGAAAAGACTCACGCTGCTCTCAGTTATCTAGAAAGGGATTAGCAGGTAGTGAGAAGTGGCAGCCCGACCTTTCTTATCATTTACACAAATGACTCAGTATGTCCTTGCCAAATAATACACACTCTGCAAAGGAACCACACAGAGAAACATCCCTCAGGAACCAGGGTGATGTGCATCACACAATGACTCTGTCACTTTACTAGCCTCAAATTGCTGCCGATGACAAAAGTTTTGACATTAGACTAAAGGAAAAGATGCATTATACATTTGATAGTCCGAGGATTTTGTCTAATCCCTTAGTCTTTTATCCTCTTGCCAACCATTGTTTGAAAATAGGCTGTTAGTGTGCAGGAATATGGAGTACATGCTATCAAGTTTGGGGAGTGTAGCTCAGTGGTAGAGCAGATACAAGACCCTGGATTCAATTGTCAGCACTGAAGAAGGGGGCGGGGAGAATAAAGTAGAATCCAGATTGTCAATGAGGCAAACTGGACCTAGACATTTACATTTGGTTCTCTGATACATATATTCTCTCTCTCTCTCTCTCTCTCTCTCTCTCTCTCTCTCTCTCTCTCTCTCTCTCTCTCTCTCTCTCTCTCTGTGTGTGTGTGTGTGTGTGTGTGTGTGTGTGTGTGTGTTCTCCTGTATCTTAGGCTGGTCCAAACTCCTTATGTAGGCAAGGATTACCTTGGATTTATGAACCTGCCCCAGATTTCCAAGTGTTAGGTTTATAGTAGGCATATGTCATCATGCCCAGTTTATTAATGCTGGGGAACCTAACCCAGGGCTTCATGAATGCTAGGCAAAAGCTCTACTATCCGAGCTACATCGCCAGCCCCTCTGGTTAACTCCCTCTCTGTCTTTCTCTGTCTCCATCTCTCTGGTGAAAGTGGTGGTGGTGGTAGTAGTGGTGATGGATACTACCACCAGGTTCTCAAGCATAGGGTCTCATGTCGATGTAGCTCAGGCTGGCCCTTAACTTGCTATGTTATTAAGGCTGACTTTGAACTGCTGGTCCTCTCACCTCTACCTCCTAAGTGCTGAGGTTACAACTGTGCATCACCATTTCCTACTATGTCTTAGCCAACGTAGCCCCTTTTAATTTGCCCCATTCTAGAAAAATCCTGAAAGAACACCAGTAGGGCTTTTTCTTGTTTTCTTAAAAAGTTTAAATTTTACTTTATGTATGTCTTGCCTGCTTGTGTGCCTGGTGCCCACAGAGACAGAAGAGAGCATTGGATCCAGTGGGACTGGAGTCATTGGCAGTTGTGAACCACCATGTGGGTGCTGGGAATTGAACCTGAGTCCTCTGGAAGAGCAGCCTGTGCTCTGAACCACTGAGCCATCTCTCCAGCCCCCCAAAGAACTTTTCTTTTCTTCTTGTCCTTCCTGTCTTTCCTTCCTTCTTTCCTTTCTTTCTTTTTCTGTTTTTGAGAGACAGCCTGTAGGCTACACTGGCCTCAAAGTCACAAAAAAATCCCCCTGAATGCCAGGATTACAGTAGGCACCCAGGTCCCCGAAGTTCAAAAGTGATAATTATATGGTAGCCACATTACCCGGGTTGTGATGGTGACATGAGGATACATGTACATTCTAATCCCCAGGGTAATAGCCATGAACTGTGTGCATTTTTTACATACTGCCTATATCTAAATAAAGTTGGAGGGAAAATGAATATAATTTTTAAGTTATATTTCTTATTAACTTTGTAAATATACAAGAATAAAAGAAAAATTAGTAATTATAAGGCAAGAAAAAGATTGAGGCCAGGCATGGTGGTGCACGCCTTTAATCCCAGTGCCTGGGAGGCAGAGGCAGGAGGATCTCTGTGAGTTAGAGGCCAGCTCAGTCTACGTAGCAAGTTTCTGGACAGCCAGGACTAAATAGAGAAACTCTTTCTTAACCCCAACCAAAAAATATTGACCCTGTAATCTGACAAAAGAGGGAAAGGAAAGCTTGCAGGACTATGATGTGGTCATTGTTAGAGGAAAGGATTTGTTTTTTTGTTTTTCGCACCCAAGAGAATCTAAGCCAAGGCCTTGTACATTCTAGACAAGTACTAGGCAACTGATTAGAAAAATACATTATTGGGCTGGAGAGATGGCTGAGTGGTTAAGAGCTCTTCCAGAACCTGGGTTCACTTCTCAGCACTCACATGGCAGGTCACAACTGTCTGTTACTCCAAGATCTTACACCTTCATACAGATGTACATGCAGGCAAAACACCAATGCCCATAAAGTAAAAATAAATATATTATATTAAAAAAAGAAAAATACAATATTATAGTTTCCATCAGACTTTTGTTTTGTTTGTTTGTTTTAGACAATATCTCATTATGTAGCTCTAGCTGGCCTGCCCAGAACTTTTTATGTAAGCCAAATTGGCCTCAAACTCACAGAGGTCCTGCTGCCTCAGTTTCCCAAGTGCTGGGCTTAAAAGCGTGTGTCACCACACCCAGCTCCATCAGTTTTAAGGCTGAGTGGTAGGGGTCACACATGCTTTTAGAGTACAACAACCACAGTACCTGTAAGTGATGACTGTTACCAAAATTAATTATCAGGAGTTCATGAGCTGATATTTGCCTGCTCGTAAAATAATTTGCTATGAGGTCAGAGGATGGTGTCTGTCATGTTCATTGTTATATTCCTGGCAATGAATATTCCCATGTTTGACTTACCAACAGGTGTGCTGGATGCATTCATTTTTCAAATTTCAGCCAGATTTTAATGATTCTGAATTCCTCCCAAGCTAGACACAGACCCAGCTTTCCTCAATGGGACATATCATACAGGAGAGTGTATATGGCCCCAGTAGGAGATGCAAATGCATAGACGGAATCAGATACTCAGGGATAGCATCCAAACTTCTTTTTCCTGAAGATCTAAGGCTGGCACAAGCAGCTTTATATAAAAGCTCACAGCATGAGATTTGAACTGTCAAGCAGGACGGGCTTTGAAGTATCTTCCTGGATAGGAGAAGGGGATAAACTAGATAAAGCCTGAGCATTCTAAGATCTGCCTCAATCAAATGGGTCTAGGAGTAAGAACCCGAAAAGCATCTTCCTGGCTGGAGGAGCCCATTGGCTGCTGTCCTTCTCTGCCAACACTAGATTGGAAAGCAGTGCTAACTAAGCATGCCCGGAAATGCTGGGCAGTGTGCTTCATCCACAGCTAAAAACATTTGTCTGCCGTCTGCTAGCTTCAAAGAGAGCCTGGAAAAGAAACATAAAGAGCTTTGTGGGGATAGCCTTCACTCCTATCTAAGAAAAGCCCCATGTTCTTCCCTGAGTCAAGGCAATTCCACAACTCCCAGGGAGCTACTGGGAAATGAACATCTACTCACTGATGAATCAACCAGACCCCTTTTCCTGTTCTTTCTCTGGAGCAGAGTATGTGAGTTGCTCAAGCCACCTTTAGTGTAACAGCGAGATAGACACAATGTTGTTTCCTACAGTATAATGGAGTAATATATTCAAGTTAGGAACTTATATACAATGTATAAAATATTAAAGAAGCATACTTTTAGCATTAATGAGTACATATTATTGATCTGTAAAAGAACAATTTTTTTTAAAAAATTATTTTATGTGTATGGGTGCTTTTGGTACCTGTGGAGCTCAGAAGAGAGTGTCAGATCCCCTGGAACTGGAGTTGTGAATGGTTGTGAGCCACTTCGTGAGTACTGAGAATTGAACCTTGGTCCTTGGAAGAGTCACAAGTGCTCTCAACTGTGGAGCCATCTCTCCAGCCCATTGTTAGTTTTTCTGAGACAGGATTTCTCTCTGTAATCTAGTCTAGCCCCAAACTAACTGCAGTCTTCCTGCCCCAGCCTCCTGAGGGCTGGGGTTACAAGCTGCTATCAGTGAGCATCGTATTTCCAAAGCTCATCCTTAGACCATCTATCAGTACTTAATTCTACCACTGTTTGTCCATTCACCAGGTAATGGACAGTTGGATTAGTTCTACTTTGAGATTATGAGAATAAGTCTGCTGTGAACATTTGCGAACAAGTTTTTGTGAGGATAATTTTAATTCCTTCTGTGTTGCTGTGTCATGTGGTAACTGTGTTTGGCGTTGGAAAGATGTTTTGTTGAATAGCTGTATCGTTTTACATTTCTAGCAGCAATGTGAGGCCTCCTAGTTTCTCCAGCTCTTCTTGCTCTTTTCCCTTTATGATTATATCCATCCTAATGGATGGAAAGTGGTTTGGATTTGCATTTTTCTAACAGCTAATGTGTTGAGCATATTTCCATGTGCATATTGGCTATTTGTATGTACTTTTGGAGAAATGTGTATCTAGTTGCTTTGGCCACTTTCAAATTGAGTTTCTTGTTTGTTTTGAGACTGTCTCATGTATTCAGTGTGGCCCCAAACTCACTATGTTTACAGAAAGACCTGGAGATCCTTCCTGACTTTTTTTTTGGTCTTGATAGCTCGGTCACCATTTTTCCATGGAATCACTAGCTAAATTCCATTCCACTACGAGGGTTTTAGGAAGAACTTCCAAAATGCATCCATATTTGCTAATAATAAAACATGCCTGGGCTGGGGATGTAGCTAAGTGGGACAGTACTTGCCTAGCATGTACATGGGCTTGGCCTCAGTTCTCATAGGTGCAAAAACCAAAACCAAATCCTTTTCTCTAACAATGACCATCTCACAGTCCTACATGGTTTCCTTTTCCTCTTTTTAAAATTATAGTGTCAAATTTTATTTTATGTTCTTAGTGGGGATATTTGTTACAGGGTCTCTCTGTTTAGTCCTGGCTGTCCTGGAACTTGCTATATAGATGAGGCTGGCGTCATCTCACTGAGATCCTCCTGCCTCTGGCCTCCCAAGTATTGGAATTTCAGGTGTGCACTCTCAGAAATTTATTGTTGGTTTGTAAGAGCCCTTTCTTTATCCTGGATACTATACTATATATTAAGTATATGGTTTTCTCTTATCTGTATTTCTTCTCTTTCCTTCTCTTCCTCTCCCAGTCTCTACCTCTTTCTCTACCTCCAGAGGCTTACTCTGTAGCTCAGGCTAGCCTGGAACTCCTTATCTATGTAGTCTAGGTTGGTCTTAGATTTGCAGCAGTCTTTCTGTCTTAGGCTCCTTTGTACTGGGATTGCTTTCGTGAGCCACCAAGCTTGTTCTTTTTGGTTGGTTTGTTTCCCAAGACAGGGTGTCTCAGTGAAACAGCCCTGGCTGTTCTGGAGCTAGTTCTGTAGACCAGGCTGGCCTCAAACTCACAGAGATTGGCCAGCCTCTGCCTCCTAAATGCTGGGATTAAAGGTATGTGCCACCACTGCCTGATTCTTTACATTTATTATTATTATTTCTTTTTTTAATTTTATGTGTATGGGTGTACCTGGTACCCAAAGAAAAGATAATCAGATCCCCTGGAACTAGAGTTAGAGACAGCTGTGAACTGCTGTGTAGGTGCTGTGGAAGAGCAGTCAGTGCTCTCAACCTCTGAGCTACTTCTCCAGCTTGCCCTCACCTTGCTCTCTTCAGACAGGATCTCATATTGTCCAGGCTGGCCCCTTGGGCTTTGTACATGATGGGCAAGAACTCTACCAGTGGAACTATATTTCCAGTCCTCCTTTCACTTTTTTTTCTTTCTTTCCTTTTTTTTTTTTTTTTTTGGGGGGGGTTTTTTGAGACAGGGTTTCTCTCTGTAGCCTTGGTGCCTGTCTTTGATCTCACTCTGTAGACCATAAAGATCCGCCTGGCTCTGCCTCCCGAGTGCTGGGATTAAAGGCGTGTGCCACCACCGCCTGGCTTTTTTTTTTCTTTTTTTAAGGAAATGTTTTAGAAATTATTTTTATTTATTGGGATGGGGAGGTCAGAGGTCAGAGGGAGTTAGTGCTGTCTTTCTATCATGAGTTCCAGGATCAGATTCAGGTTGTCAAGTTTGCCCAAAGTGCCTTACCTGCTGAGCCATTTCTTGGGTCCTCTTTTCACTTTCTTATTGGTTTCTTTGGAAACACAAAAGTTTTCCTATTTTGATAAAGTTCAGTTTATCTGCTCTTGAGTTTGGGGCTCAGTTTTCCAAGTACAACAAAATTGGATTCTCTTTTGTTAGTTTGTTTTGTATGATGTGTGTGAGAAGCCATTGCCTAATCCAAGGTCCCTAAGACCTTTCTCCTCACTCTTGTGTGCTTCTTCCTAGTTAAAATCGTATTGCTTCTGTGTAGTATGATCTCTTTGGTTTCTTTGTGTAGTTTGAGGTGGGGTCAACTTTATTCTCTAGAATGAGTGGGCCCAAGTATCTGTTTGTTTAAAGGACTGTGCTTTCTGGTTGAAATGCCTCCTCCTTCTGTGAACCATACATGGAAGAGTTTATTTCTGGACTTCTTGTTCTGTTATTGATCTTTGTGTTTTGTCCTTCCCTTACTACCACACTGTGCTCTTAATTAGTATGGCTTTAAAGAAAGTTTTGTAATTGGGAATATGGATTCTCCGACTGTCCCAGTGTATATGGATTCAGCTTACCTGTCATGAGACACAGTTGCTTCTAGTCCAGTTTTCCTGCACGGTGTCCCAGCAAACTGCAATAGGTAAGGCCATTAGGAGTCAGACATGGAACTTCCACCAGCAGCTCTGATTCCAGGGATATTGTATTAAGATAAACCAGGTGCATTCTAGCCAAGATGAAGTCACGTATAGAACATTGTGAGGGATGGGTACAGTGGCTCATACCTGCAATCCTAGTACTTAGGAAACAGAGGCAGGAGGGCCAGGAATTCAGTCATTCTCAGTTACATAGTGAATTTAAAGCCAAAAAAAAAAAAAGAAAAGAAAAGAAAAGAAAAAGAAAGAAAAGAAAAAAGAAAAAAAGAAAAAAAATTGTGGGGATCCAGCTGTCTTGCTTCTGTAAGCAAGTCTCCCAATCAATTTTACTCTACAATGCAAGGTCTGTGTGACTCTCATTCTTCCATACCATGGCAGAATGGGACCTGTCTTGGTACTCTGACGTTGGGGCATTGGGAATATATGGACATCACTATTCAGGGTTTACAGAAATAAGTTCTAATCCTGAGTTTTGTAGTTTCACGCTTGAGTGTATCAGTTTACTCCCAAACAGGGACTGAAAGGAGGTACTAATAAAATCAGTTATTTATTTGTTTGTTTGTTTGTTTTGTCACTTACACCTGTGGTGTCAATTACAAGAAACCAGTACTCAGGTATGGAGGTGCGTCTGGAGAATTACCATTTTTCAAATGTGCAGAAATAGTTTACCAATTTGCTTTGTGGGATCTTCTTTTGGTGACCTAAATTGAAATGTCTTTGCAGGGAATTCTCCCTTCTAAGGTGTCAAGTTACTTACTTACCCCTTCAAAATGAAAGTTTTTATAAACATGGAATTGGAAGCTCAAGCTGAAGGCTGGATACAGTATAATGGTTAAGAATTACAGGCGTTGAGACCAGATAGTTCTGCGTTTAAATATTTCTGCCAGTCAGTAACTGTAACTAGGGCAAAATTCTGAATCTGTTTTGTGTATCAAATGGGGGAAAATTCTTTCCTCACTGAGCAGCTGTAAAGATTGTCTAAAAAAAAGTCAAGGTAGAATGAAATAACAGCTATCAGCAGCACAGTGCCTGCGTATGGCTACATTTCAGTAATTGTCGTCTGCTGTCAGATGCTTCATTCAGGGAGCGGAAGTAGCTATGTCACTCGGCCGGCTTTCTAGTGATCTGGATCATTGTGGCCTTGCTTCGAGATACACTGTGTAGGAATGGATCTGTTTTTTCATTGGTGTGGGAAGGGGTCCCTGCCCAGGTCCATTGTGGCCACCACTTGGCTTTGGACATCCCATGACCTGATAAGAACAGTCAGCTACTGTTAGTAGGTTTGTTTTTTTCTTTTGTTTGTTTGTTTTTCTGAGACAGGGTTTCTCTGTGTAGTCCTTGCTGTCCTGGAACTCTCTCTGTAGACCAGGCTGGCCTCAAACTCATAGAGATCCACCTGCTTCTGCCTCCTGTGTATTAAGGGATTAAAGGCCTGCGCCACCACCAGCAGCCGGTAGTGTTACTAGGCTTTGATGCTGTTCATGATATGGCTCCTTGCTGACTTCAATTACAGAGTGTTAACATGGACCACGTTGCTTCAGAATCATCCTCTGCTATAACTTTTTGTGAGTCCATGTATCAAGAAATATCACTGAGAGTACCACTAGGATTTAATAGATAAATGGCCTCACTTGTGATCTCAGCAATTGGGAGATAAAGATGGGGAAGACCACAAATTCGAGGCTAGCCTAGGCTACATAGTAAAACCCTGTCTCAACAAAACACAACAACAGCAACACAGTGAAAACCAGTAACTGTATAGCCAAAATTAGCATCGTGAGAATACGTTGGAAAAGTTGTGGGGAAGATGAGCCATACCCCAAATAAACAAATTCCTGAAATCTTGATAGTTTAGGGCTAGCGAGATGGTTCAGTTAGGTAAACACGATATCTGGAAAGTCCAATGGGATGATTTTGATCCCCAGAACCCATATGGTAGGAGAGAACTGACTCCCTTGAACTGTCCTGTTATTGCTACACACATGCTGTGGCAAGCCCATGCACTCATACAATAAATATGTGTAATGAATTTTGAAAATTTTTATAATTTGAACTTTAATTTTGAGTGTTATAAAAACACCAAAAAAGTTAAAAAAAAATTAAAAAAGAAATAAGTTATTTGGTTAAAGCATTGATAAATTAGCAGTGATTGAGACATAAAAAATAGGTTAAAATAAACAGTATTGTGGAGGCTTTTATTATAGGGATAAATTCTACACATACTTGAGGGCACTCACAGATTGTAATGGAGTACAGCAATGTTGATAATTGTTGATGCTCTGTAATCACTATACATAATTTCCAGAAAGCTGTGTTCAAGAGACCATGAGTTTTCCATCGGAGATGGGGTGGAAAGTTCTTTAAAGTATTCCAAAATCTATATGGAATAATTTCTGCAATGCCAGACAAATGGTACTGGCCTTAAATTCGACTCAAATTATGTTTGCAAAATAGAACACTGTACAAATAAGCAGTGTAGGGAGGTCAAAGTTCTGAGAGTCTGACTGCCCATGGTATTTTCCTTCAGTATGATTCTTGTTGTTATAAAGTATCCTTTAAGGGAAGCACATCTGAAATTGTAACCTTTCTTTCTGGCACCTTTTCCTCCCAGCTGTCAGTATCTCAGTTGGGGAGGATCTACTCAGGCAATCCTGAGTATTCCCTCATCTAAAGAATGAGATGACTTAGGCAGAAGATGTAGCACCCTGTAGAGGGCTGATTAGCATGTGGAAAGCCCTTAAAAACTTGGCTTCAGGGATGACTCAGCTGGCAAGAGTGCTTGCTGCCAAGTCTGATGACCCTAGTTTGGCCACCAGAATCCACGTGGTGGAAGGACAGCACCAACTCCTGCCAAGTTGTCCTCTGGCCATCAGATGCCCCCTCTCCCATAAATAAATGTATAAAAAATTTTAATTAAAAAATTCACCATGTATACCGCAGCACAAACCAGGAACAAACCAGGCACAAACCAGGAACACTGTTTCCTGTGGAGCCTCACGTTCAGGAGATTTTGGGTGCCTGTTAAGTCCGACCCACACTGTATTTGAAAACAGCAAGCAGTTTTAAACAAACAGATAGGTTTGCCTAAGTCCAAACATTCAGTTATTTTATCTGTCTTAAACCTAAATATGGACTGAAAAAAAATTAATTAGGTTATAAGGTCAGCTCTGGTTCTGAAGGTAGAGACTGATAGAATTTTAGAGCTGGAGGGCTTTTAGAAGACATGTCTAGCCTCTTCGTTTTACAGAAGAGAAAACCAAGGCCCTGAGACATATTGAGACAATGTAGGTCACTCAGTTAATTAGTGACAGAAGGAACTCCTGTGTCCCAGCGCCTTCCGAAGACAGTGGTTTTCAAGTGCATGCTCAATTCCTCAACCAGAGCGGCACGCCTATCATTTATTGATGCAACCCCCCTTTCGTTTTCCTTCCCCTTTCTGCAACGTGAGTCCTGAACCCGGGGCAGCCCTCTCACTGGAGGCACGCTGTCGCTGTGGATTGGGACTCGGTCCCCGTGCCCTTTTCGCGGCAGGTGCTCCACACCTGGCTTTCATCGCTGCATCATCGGTGGCGGCGGCCTTCACAGGGTTCCCGATTTTATAGCACACGCGTGTCCCGGGGGTGGGGGGAGAGGGGGGGGGCCTGGCGCGCACCGAGGACGTGGTGGGTCGGAGCCCACGCGGCTCACAAGGGCTTCCCGAGCCGGTGTGAGTGACCTCGGCGCCGACCCCGCGGGCCGCCGGCAGCCGGGGCGTGCCCGCGGGGCCTGACGTGGCGGGGCCTGACGTGGCGGCGGGGGAGAGCCGGCTCTGCACTGCCCCACGCTCCGGCCAGAGGGCGCCCGGCCACAGCCCTTCCCCGCCCCGAGGCCGCCCGGGGCGGCGTGGAGGAACCGCGCGGGGGCCGCCCTGGAGCCGAGCAGCCACCCCGCCTCCCGCCGCCCTTAGTCCGGGGTCGGGCCAGGCGGAGCGGAGCGGAGCGGAGCTGCGTGGGTATCATCCCTCCCTTCTGGGTCGCCCTAGCTGGCCCGAGCGACGACCCGAGCTGCGCCGGTCACGGCCGCCCCTGCGCGCCCGGGCCAATCAGCGGCGCGGGCACAGATATGCAAATGAGGCGCCGGTTGCTGCGGGAGTGCCGCTCGCAGGGGCTGGTGGGGTCGCGCTGGGGGAGTGAACCGGGCCAATCAGGCGGGTGCGTGGCGCGCGGGGGGGGCGGGGGGGGCGGCGCCCCTGCTCGCCTCCCTCCTTCGCTCCCGGCCGGGCGCTGACAGGGGGGCCTGGCCGCGCAGCCGGTAAGTGCCGCCGCTCGCCGCTGCCGCCCTCCGCCTCCGGCGTGGGGAGGACACCCGGGGCGCCCCGGGACAGGGAACACCGCTCAACTGGTGGAGACGGGCGGGGGAGGGTCTGTTACCCCGGTGGTCGCCGGAGGCCGCCCCCCGCCCGGCTGGCCGCGCGGGTGTCAGTCTAGCGGGGCGCGGCGGGGGGCGGCGGGGAGCCTTAGCTGCGGCGGTGAGTACGTGCGCCCGCCGCCCTCCCGCCCGGAGCCCGGGCTCCCCACGCTGAGGGGCGGCCGGCCCCGGGGCTGGGCGCCGGGGAGGGGGCGCTGCCCGCACGTGCGGCGGGGCGCACCGGGGCCCGCCCGCCTGTCATGGCTGCGGCGCTGCCCTCGCCCCTGATCGGGGACCCGGGGTCGGGACCCGGCGCCGCGCCTGTTGCGTGGGCCGGAGGTGAACCCCGGTTGGGCCGGGCGCTGGGCGGGCGCTGCTCATGGCCTTCCCCGGGACCGGTCCCCGCCTAGGCTCGGGCTTCCCTCGTCCCGCAGCCGTGTCCCCGTCCCCCCCCCCCCCACTGGCTGTCTCGCCTCAGTGACTCGTGACAGGGCTCCGCGCGCGAACAGTGGGGTGCCCCGGAGCACGGCGCGGCCCCCTGCACTCCCCCAAGCCGTGCCTCTGGGTTCCCGACACCGCCTTCCCCACGCCCAGGGGCCACATCTAGGGCCTCTCGGCGGCTGCAGTGGGTCCCCGCCAGGCAGCCGGTGCTGCTGCTTTCTTGGTGTCTGTCAGGGTGTGGGACGTGCTGGGTGGTTCCAAGGCTCTCCTCACGGACATCCATCCCGAAGCCAAGCACAGACCCGGAAAGCCTGTGTGCCTTCCTGGCCTGTCACAGCTGCCAGCTCACAGAGTGATTTGCTTGTTCCTTTTTTGGTTTTGTTTTGCCTGTTAAAAGGGGAAAGCGAAAACTTTTCAGGACAAAGTAGCCACGAATTAAAGTTGTGACACAGTCGAGGTATTAGCAGTGCTGTACTGTTACATTCCTGGGAGCTTGGTCCTGACACTGTGACTTTTATCCATTTTCTTGAACTTGCCCTATGCAATAAAGTTTATTAATGAAAACCACCACCACACAAGGTTGGAGAGAGGGCTCAGTGGTGAAGAGTGTGTACTGGTCTGTCAGTACCAGAGTTCAGATCCCAGCACCTACATCAAGCAGCTCACAGACATGTAACTCAAGCCCCAAGCTGACTTTTGTGGGCACCTGCGCACGCACGTTCATGCACACACACACAAATAAAAATTTTTAAATCTTAAGAATTACTATCGAAATTTATTTTCCCAGTTTTGTTGCGGCTTTTTCTGACTTTCGGTTCTCTAGTTCTTCGATGTAAGATTTGAACAGAAAATAGGGCTTATTTTATGTAATGTTACTCTACCTAAACTGTATAATTATACAGTCATTTTGAAAAAACCACTAGGTCTACAAACACATGCATACACAGAATACAAACTTAGGATTTCACATTTTGGGGGTGGGGAAGATGTTTTCAGCATAAAGAATGATCATAGAGTTTCTCTTGAATTTACAAAACTTGAATTCAGATGACCCTTTTTGCTAACAGCAGGCACCACAGAGCCTTATGCTGGATGTTGGATAAATGTTACATGAAATTTATCTGTTGCTCTGAGCAAGTTAACCTGTGTTATATGTTCAGGAAGACTTCTGTCTAATGTGCCTTTCACAATTCACACTAGGTAGTTACAGTGTACAGAACTTTTCTTTTTCTTACTGGCTTTAATAATTCACTGGTTTGAGAGTGGTGGCATAGGACTGTAATCCTAGTACTGGAAAGCAGAGGCAGGAGGATCCCTGCAAATGAAGTAGGTTCCAACCTAACTAGGGCTACATAGTAAGATCCTGTCTCAAAAACAAACTTGGTGGCACATGCCTTTAATCCCAGTACTTGGGAGGCAGAGGCAGGCAGATCTCTTGAGTTCAAGGCTAGCCTGGTCTACAGAGTGAATTCCAGGACTGCCAGGGTTGTACAGAGAAACCTTGTCTCAAAAAAAAAAAAAAAAAAAAAAAAACCGAAAACAAACAAGACAAAAAGTCACATTAAATACAACAAAGTATTCATATTAAGTAAAACTGGCATGTGTCAGTCCTTACAGTTTCTGAACTACAGACTACATAATAGGGACATGAAATGCACTGGGGAACAAACTAGTCATTCAAAGTTGGATAGAGTAACTTTATCATCCTTGTCTCATAAATATCCAGGGAAATGGATATTGTAGTAAAAAGACAAAAACAAACCCCACTTACACATACTAGCTTGTGATTGACTGATGATGTTTTTTTAAAAAATAATTTAACTTTATTTTATGTGCATTGGTGTGAGGGTGTCAGATCTCCAGGAACTGGAGTTGCAGACAGCTGTGAGCTGCCATGTGGATGCTGGGAATTGAACCTGGGTCCTCTGGAATA
This sequence comes from Peromyscus maniculatus bairdii, assembly GCF_049852395.1. NCBI lineage: Eukaryota > Metazoa > Chordata > Mammalia > Rodentia > Cricetidae > Peromyscus > Peromyscus maniculatus. Next base: position 14,372,454 of record NC_134856.1, on the reverse strand, counting down.
GCAGCCAGTGCTCCTAACCCCTGAGCCATCTCTCTAGCCCCTCTGTGCCATCTCTCAAGCCCCGATGATGTTTTTGTTTTTGTTTTTTCCCCGAGAGACAGGGTTTCTCTGTGTAGCTTTGCGCCTTTCCTGGAACTCGCTTTGGAGACCAGGCTGGCCTCAAACTCACAGAGATCCACCTGCCTCTGCCTCCCGGGTGCTGGGATTAAAAGCGTGCGCCACCACTGCCCGGCTTCCGATGATGTTTTAATGGTACAGAAATACCATTAGAAAATAACAGGGTGCTGGTGTAACATTAAAACCCCCTTCTTGGAGTACTTGGTAGAGAGAATGAGTCAAGACTGTGTCTTAATGACAAAGATTTATTTTGTATATAGGTACTTCGGTCTGTGTGTACATCTGCACACCAGAAGGGAGCATTGGAATTCATGAAACTACAGTTGTAAGCTGCCCTGTGGGTGCTGAGAATTGAACTCAGGACCTCAAAGAACAGCCAGTGTTCTTAACCACTGAGCCATATCTCCAGCCCCAGCCTTATATTTCTGTTTGATCTAGTTTCTTGGATGCCATAAGTGGTGGTGCACACCTCTAATCCCAGCACTTGGGAAGCAGAGGCAGGTGGATCTGAGTTGAGGCTAGCTTGGTCTACATAGGAGTTCCAGGTCAGTTAGGACTACATGGTGAAACCCTGTATCAAAAGCAAAGAAAAAGCCATTTTCTCCAGCTTTAGATTTTTAGGATTATAAGTATCTCATGAGATCCATCATCTGAAACACACACACACACACACACACACACACACACACACACACTCACTCATTTTATGTTAAGAGCTCCTCCCTCTGCCTCCCAAGTGCTGGGATTAAAGGCATGTGAAATCATGCCCATTGTGTGTATGTTTAATTTATAAGTTTTGTTTTATGTGTACAAGTGTTTTGCCTACATGTATAGATGTGTACCATAGGCCTGGTTGGTGCCTGTGGAGGTCAGAAAGCATTGGATCCTTTAGAACTGGGGTTATGGATTATTGTGAACCACTATGTGGGTCTGGGAACTGAATCCAGCTTCTCTGTAGGGGAAGCAAGTGATCTAACTGCAGAGACATTTCTCCAGCCCTTTTAGAAGATTTTTTAAAAAAAATTTTGTATATGAGGATTTTGCCTGCATGTATGTATGTTGGTGCACTGTATGGACATGGTACCATAGGAAGCCAGGAGACGGAGTTATATCCCCTGGGACTATGAGCTGCCCTGTGGGTGCTGGGAACTGAATTCAGGTCCTCTGGAAGAGTAGCAAGTGCTGTTAACTGCTGAGCCATCTCCCCAGCCCGAAGACATTTTTAAAAAATGAAAAACAAGTGGATGAAGTAACTGATCTAGTGGGGGATTTTATCAGATAATGGTGTAGTAAGTAAAGGGTATAGGTATAGACGACTGATGCAGTCGCTCAGAGTGAAAAGTATGTTGATAAGTGTTTGCAAAGGTTTAAAAGCCAAAAATTGGAGAAGGAATTTATGAACATTTCACAGAAAGATTTTACTTTTAACCTTTTAAAGCTTTGTAATTGTAGTCTCGACATGGGACATAGATTTCTTATATGAGTAGCATTTTTACATTTACTTTGCCATTGAGAGTTGCCCATTAAGCAGCCTTATAAATGTTTTTGAGAACTTGATACCTCTGTTTACTTCTGTTTTGAGGGTTTGTGCTATAGCTTTCCACCTCTTGGAACTTTACCACTCTTGAATCCTCAGGTTTGGATCTGTATGTGAAATCATTTCTTGTTATTGTGACCATCGAGATTTCGCCTTCCCATTTCACATTTGTCTCACTCATTTGACATACTGCCCATGACCTCTTTGCTTTGCATTACCTTTGAGTTTTCAGGAACATTTCTGTTCCTCCCTTTTAGAAACAAGTGGAAAGCGGACCAAATGGCACTGGGAGAAAGGGAAAAGCAGTCACTTTTAGCTGTAATTCATTCTTTAGATGCCAGTGGATCTGTGTCCATTTACTCTAAGTAGATTTTTTGTTGTTGTTGTTTTGATTTTTTTGTTTTTTTTGTGGCAAGGTTTCTCTGTGTAGCTTTGCACCTTTCCTGGAACTCACTTGGTAGCCCAGGCTGGCCTTGAACTCACAGAGATCCGCCTGCCTCTGCCTCCCGAGTGCTGGGATTAACGGCTTGTGCCACCACCACCCGACCTAAGTAGATTTATTGTACTCCCTTAATTTACTTTATTACATATAGCACATTAAGTGATAATATGCAAAATGATTCTTGCCTTCATGAAATTTACAGTTCAGTTGTGAACACAGAACAAGTAATAATTTTAAAATGATAATTTTTGATGAATACAATGAAGAAAAAGTACATTGTTGTGAGACACAGCTGTAAGGGATTTTAGAGTCTGTGTTTAAGTCTGGCATTTAAGTTAAGACATTAAAGAATAAGGAGTTACCAGGCAGTTCCAGCCTGGTCTATAGAACAAGTTCCAGCATAGCCAAGGCTACACAGAGAAACCCTGTCTTGAAAAAAACACCCTCCCCAACACACACAAAAAAATCAGATGGATAAAAGAAGGGAATTTTCTGTGAGAAAGAAAAATATATTTGAAGACTATGAGGAAAGAACATTTATTTTTTAAAAGAAAATAGTGTTTTGGAGCCAGGTGTGGTAGCATATCCCTGTAATCCCAGAACCTCAGAGGTGGGGGCAGGAAGATGAAGAATTCAAGGCCAGTCTTGACTCCATAGTAAGTTTGAGACAGCCTGGGCTACATACATGAGACCTTGTCTCAGAAAGCCACTGTGAAGATGGATTGGAGCTTTGTTAAGAGTGACAGCAGTGACACTATAGAACTCCAGTTGTTTAGGTTAGGCGACTGTACCTGTCTAGGTAAGGCGACTGTAACTGTCTAGGTAAGGTGACTGTAACTGTCTAGGTAAGGCGACTGTAACTGTGTCTAGGTAAGGCGACTGTAATTGTCTAGGTAAGGCGACTGTAACTGTCTAGGTAAGGCGACTGTAACTGTCTAGGTAAGGCGACTGTAACTGTGTCTAGGTAAGGCAACTGTAACTGTCTAAGTAAGGCGACTATAACTGTCTAGGTAAGGCGACTGTAGTTATCTAGGTAAGGCGACTGTAACTGTGTCTAGGTAAGGCGACTGTAACTGTCTAAGTAAGGCGACTGTAGTTGTCTAGGTAAGGCGACTGTAACTGTCTAGGTAAGGCGACTGTAGTTATCTAGGTAAGGCGACTGTAGTTGTCTAGGTAGAGCAACTAAAGTTGTCTAGGTAAGGATACTGTAGTTGTCTAGGGAGCTGGTACTAGGGTAGCAGCTGTAAAGATAAAACTGTAAAGGAAAGTAAAAGATTATATGTTCCACACCTTCTGAATGTTTTATAGATATCCTTTACTGATATATACATTTGAGAGAACCTGAACAGCTGATGTACTTGGAGATAGAATGGGGTGGAAGCAGTTGACAGCTTCTTGATGGATTGAAAGTTAGGAAAGGTGTCAACAATTCTTTCATTGATGATTTCTGGCTTAAGGAACAAGATGGATGGTGTGTGATTTGCTGAAATGAAGATGATGAGTGGAAGAAAGGGTCTGGCCAGAAATCAAGTTTTGAACATCATCCCCAGACCAGTGCTTCAGAAGGTTGAGTCTGCCTTTATGTGGATGGTAGGTGCCTCGGGACAGGTTTAATGTATGTGAGACTGTAGTAAGATATATTCATAATGTATTTTTCTCTGTTGCTTGTTTTTAAATTTTGTTTTGTTTGTTTGAAGAGTCTTACCTGACTGGTCTGAAACTCCTGGTGTAGACCGACCGGACTGCCCAGACTCACCTTGACCTCACTGCAGTCTTGCTGTTTTAGGTTCTTGAATGTGGAAGCTACAGGCTTGCACTACCGCACCTGGCTTTTTCAGAGAGTATATGTTCATAAAAAGAAGCAGCAAGTTTCATATTTATATTTAGAACTGATAACTAGGGGCTGGGGACATGGCTTAGCAGTTGAGAGCACTTAGTACTCTATCAGAGTTTGGATCCCAGAACTTATATCAGGCAGCTCACAGATGCCTGCAGCTCCAGTGCCAAAGGAGCCTATGCCCACTTCTGAGCTCCATGGGCACCTGTCTATACACATATGCAGACACATATACACAAAGTTAAATAAAACTTAAAAGCTTTTTAAAAAATCATAACAAAGGGGATCTCTTAACAGTAATATACTTTAATTTTTGAAAATTCTTTTTCTTTTGGTTTTTCTTTTCTTTTTAAAATTTTTTTATTTTATGTATATGGGTGTTTTGCTTGTGTGTATGTCTGTGTGAGGGTGTCAGGTCCCCTGGAACTGGAGTTACAGACAGTTGTGAGCTGCCATGTGGGTGCTGGGAATTGAACCCGAGTCCTGTGGAAGAGTAGTTAATGCCCTTTTTATTTTTTTTATTTTTTGCAGAGCTGAGGACCGAACCCAGGGCATTGCACTTACTAGGCAAGCACTCCACCACTGAGCTAAATCCCCAACCATAAAACAATTTTTTTCCCCCGGAGACAGGTTTTCTCTGTGTAGCTTTGCGCCTTTCCTGGATCTTGATCTGTAGACCAGGCTGGCCTCGAACTCACAAAGATCCACCTGCCTCTGCCTCCCAAGTGCTGGGATTAAAGGCGTGTGCCACCACTGCCTGGCTAGTTAGTGTTCTTAACCGCTGGACCATCTTTCTAGCCCTCTTTTGGTTTTCTGAGACAGGGTTTCTCTGTGTAGCCCTGACTGTCCTGGAACTCACTCTGAAGACCAGGCTGGCTTAGAATCCAGAGATCCACCTGCTTTTGCCTCTCAAATGCTGGGATTAAAGGTGTGTGCTACCACTGTTTAGCTGAAAATTCTTATAAATTTCAAATTATGTAATTATACTGATGGCTGGAGAGATAGCTGAGTGGTTAATAGCACTGACTGCTCTTCTAGAGGACCCAGGTTCAATTCTCAGCCTCCACATTGCAGCTCACAACTGTGTAACTCCAGTTTCAGGGGATCCTACACCCTCACACAGACATACATATAGGTCAAACACATAAAATTTAAAAAAAAAATAGAAAAGATTATACTGGATATGAAGTTTTGAGAACATAGTGGGTAAAGGCACTCACCACCAACCTGACTGCTTAAGTTCAGTCCCCAGGATACATATGGTGAAAGAGAGAGCCACTTGCAAGTTGTCTTCTCCTCTCCATATGTACCCTCCAACATAAATAAATACAGTTAAAACGTAAAGTGGTGAGCAATAGAGGAATATTCTGACTTGGACCTCTAGCTTCCATACACACATATGAACATACACACACATACATAAATGATAAATAAAGCTAATATAGAAATGTTTAAAATAGTCCTTAAAAATTTGTTATTTGTATGTGTGTGTGTGCCATGGTGTGCATTTGGAGATCAGAGCACAACTTTGTGGAGTTAATGCCCTCGTTACACCTTTACATGCATTCTTGCCAACCCAAAGGGACTTAAGACTAGATTTGACATTCCTGTTTATTTTTACAGGATTATACCAATTAAGGTACAGAAATGTTAAATCTCTTGAGGTCCAGATATTAGGGAAGACTTTGAGAGATTCCACAATTTAATGAATTCACTACTTATCTAAGAATGTAACAATATACTAACTGATTTTACTTTGGTGAAAGTATCTTTAAATCCTCAGTATACAGATATTAGGAAGGCCTTTTGTAGACCAAGCATTTGCTCTTTTTTGTTGAGTGACATTTAATTCTGTTATTTATAAATATTCCCTTATACTTTACTGTAGTAATTTGTTGTTGTTGTTTTGCTTTTTGAGACTGGGTTTCCCTGCCTATTCCAGATTGACCTAGAACTCACTTTGTAAACTAACTTGACCTCAAACTCATGGCCTTCTTCCTATCTCAGTTACCCACGTGCTACAATTACAGGCATGAGCCACTCTGCCTAGCTTAGTTAGGTTTTTAAAAACTATTTTTGTTAAATTATGACATGTGCAGAAAAGCATATAAATCACATGTATACAAGTCTGTGATTTATTACAAAGTAAACACATCTCTGAAACTACCACCCAGGTTAAAAAAAAAAAATAGAACATTATCATTAGCAGTCCGGAAACTCCCCTCATAGGCCTTTTTAATTACCACTCCCTTTCTGTCTTTCCAGAGGGGCCCATTATCCCGACTTCTGTAACTATAGTTTTGCCAGGTTTTGAACTTTATTAAGTGGAATGAGACTATATATTCTTTGCTTAGTATTTCTGTGAGTCAACTATGTCCATTTAAGGAACAGTACTCTATTTATTCTCATTGTGTTTATTCTGATAGACACAGTTTTAGTTTTTGACTATAATTTGTAATGCAGATATGAGCAGTCATAATGTCTTGATCAGTGTACACAAATGGATGTATATTTTTCTTTCTTTTTCTTTTTTCTTTTTTTTTGTTTTTCGAGACAGGATTTCTCTGTAGCTTTGGAGCCTGTCCTGGACTAGCTCTGTAGACCAGGCTGGCCTTGAACTCACAAAGATCCGCCTGCCTCTGCCTCCCGAGTGCTGGGATTATAGGCGTGCGCCACCACTGCCTGGCTATGGATGCATTTTCTAGGAGTAGAAAATTTGGTTATAGATATGTGCATGTTCAACTGTCAATAATGCTTTCTTGTTTTGTAAATTTGTTCCATTTCACACATATTTTAAGAATGCATAAAATACTAGTTATTAACTCAGTTATGTGGTTTTATTAACCTACTAATGTATTTGGTAAGTCTTCATTATCTTCAGAGATAAATATTGATGATAAATAGCTATTTTTACCTAAGTGAAAGGAAATATAAACTAACAAACATAGCCGGGCGGTGGTGGCGCACGCCTTTAATCCCAGCACTCGGGAGGCAGAGCCAGGCGGATCTCTGTGAGTTCGAGGCCAGCCTGGTCTACAGAGCGAGATCCAGGACAGGCGCAAAGCTACACAGAGAAACCCTGCCTCGAAAAACAAAAACAAAAAAAAAAAAAAAACAAAAAAAAACAAAAAAAAAAAAACAAAAAAAAAACCTAACAAACATAAAGATTATTTTAGTTTAAAAATGAGGCAAGGTAGATGTTAGCCTGGGCTATGGGAGAGTTTGTCTTGAAAAACTGTTAAGTAAGCAATAACTCAGAATAGCTATTTCTGCTCTCCAACCCCAAAACAAAGGAAAAGAAAAATAATGGGAAGAGGAAAGGGAGAAAAGGAGAGAATCTAGGATAGGAAGATAAAATATATTAAAAAGATAATATTGTCCAGACTTGGTGGTGTATATCTTTAGTCCCAGTATGTGGGAGGTGGAGAAAGGCAGATCTCAGTGAGCTGGAGGCTAACCTGATCTCCTTAGTGAGTTTCAAACCAACCAGAACCACATAGACCATCTCTCTCTCTCTCTCTCTCTCTCTCTCTCTCTCTCTCTCTCTCTCTCTCTCTCTCTCTCTCTTTTTTCTTTTTAACTATTTATGTATGTATGTCTATATGTATGTGCATTGGTGTCAAGGTGTCTGATTCCCTGGCACGGGAGTTACAGAAAGGTGTGAACTGCCATGTGGGTGCTCGGAATTGAACCCATGTCCTCTGGAAGAGCAGTTGGTGCTCTTAACCACTGAGCTATCGTTCCAGCTCATGTCTCTCTTTTTAAAGATATGTGCCACCATGTCTAGCTTTACTTTATTTTTTTTTTCTGCCTTTTTTGTGACAGGGTTTCTCTGTGTAACCCTGGCTGTCCTGAAACTTTCTCTGTAGTAGACCAGGCTGTCCTGGAACTCAAGAGATCCACCTGCTTCTGCTTCCTGAGTGCTTAGATTAAAGGTGTATGTCCAAAATTTTACTTGAGCAAAATCTGTAAAATAAAACATATGGAAGGTGAACTCAGGTAGGGATAAAGGGAGGAGGAAGGGGAAGCCTAATGCTGTTTCCTCCTTTCAGTGGCTACAGATTGCCAGCTTCCTTGGAAAACATCAAGAGTTTACATAATGCCTTACTGGGATTATTTTACAGTCTTTCTCTATGAAGTCCTTCCCCATTTTACAGATAAGAAACAGCTTCACAATGATATTCCTAGAATTACATAGCTAATCAATGATGAAGCTAAGGTTCTAACCATGCTAGCCAGTTCTCAGAACACATACAGTTAGTATGCAACAGCAAAGTAGCACATGTCTGTAATCCCAGCACCTGGGAGATGAAGGCAGGATGATTGTCCCTAGTTGGAACCTTGGCTGCATAGTGAGTTTCTACACAGACTCTGTTATAAAAAGCCAAAACAAAACAAAACTGAAAAGACTGCTGCGGCACAGGGTCTTGTGTAGAACTGTCAGTTGAAAGTGTTCTTTCAATAAGGGATATTTGTGAATTTAAATAGGATCGCTGGGCTATTTCTATCAAATGTGGTAAAATATCCTTAATTGTGTTTGCCATCTGTATTAGGCTTTTCTAGAGTAACAGCATTTAAAGAATGACCATATATATAAAGGGGATTTATTCTTTCAGGCTGAGGTCCAGCTAATCCAACAGTGCCTGGCTATGAACGGAAAGTCCAAAAATCCAGTAGTTGCTCAGTCCATGGGGCTGGATGTTTCAGCTAAATTTCTGTATATGCTGGAATCCTGAAGAAGTAGGCTCTAAGGTGAGGGCAAGTAGGCAAAGAGCAAAAGCTTCCTTCTTCCATGTCCTTTTATTAGGCTGCTATCAGAATGTGTAGCCCAGATTAAAGTGTATCTTCCTGCTTCAGGATCTGGATTAGAAATGGATCTACCTACTTCAAATTAAGCAAAATTCCCTCACAGTTATGACCTCCATTTTTGGATTTTAGAGAAACCCTGTCTCGAGAAACCAAAATAAATGAGTGAATGAATGAATGAATGAATGAATTGCTTACCTTGGCCATAATGATCTGGGTCAGTGGTCTCTCTCCTCCCATCTTTGGGATTAACAACAGTTATGAGCTATCACATGGGTGCTGGGAACTGAACCTGGGTCCTTTGTAAGAGCAACCAGTGCTCTAACCACTGAGTCATTTCTCCAGCCTATAAATTAAAAAAAAAGCTGGGCGGTGGTGGCGCACATCTTTAATCCCAGCACTTGGGAGGCAGAGCCAGGCAGATCTCTGTGAGTTTGAGGCCAGCCTGGTCTACAGACAGAGATCTAGGACAGGCACCAAAACTACACAAAACCCCTGGCTCGAAAAACCAAAAAAAAAAAAAAAAAAGACGGGGGAGTCTTATGTAATTGTAGGTGGCCTCACTTGAATTTTTGATCCTTCTACCTCCACTTCCCAAGTGCTAGGATTACCACAGCTGGTTTTGTAGTGCACGGTAACAATTTTTAAATGTACACATCAGTGGGGGCCCTATAAAGCCAGGAGAGTGATGTTGTGTTGTTCAAACAAATGCTTTTCCATCTCAGCTTTTTTTTGAGACAGGGTTTCTCTGTGTAACCTTTGCAGGCTGGCCTCAAACTCACAGAGATCCACCTGCCTCTGCCTCCCGAGTGCTGGGATTAAAGGCATGGAGTACTACCGCCTGACTGCATCTCAGCTTTTGAAATAATTGCTAACGACAAAGAAATTTTGTTTTCTGCTTTGGCATTATTGAATTTCTGAAAGTATGTACTTACTATAGGCCAACTATTTATAGTAGATATTGGGAATTAAAAGGCCTGCTTATCCTGTTTATTAGAGAAAACAGACTAGCACACCAAAAATGATAATTCATTATGTAAGATGCAGAATATATAAAGTCAGTGCAAAACAACTCTCTCTCTGATTTTGTTTTTGTTTGTTTTTTGTTTTTGTTTTTTCGAGACAGGGTTTCTCTGTGTAGCTTTGCGCCTTTCCTGGAACTCGCTTTGGAGACCAGGCTGGCCTCAAACTCACAGAGATCTGCCTGGCTCTGCCTCCTAAGTGCTGGGATTAAAGGCGTGCGCCACCACTGCCCGGCCAACTCTGTGTGTGTGTGTGTGTGTGTGTGTGTGTGTGTGTGTGTGTGTGGTGTGTGTAAAACCTTGCAAAATGCTGTACCTGAAATCAGTCTCAAAGATAGTTGAAACACCAGACTGTGAGTGGTGATCAGACATACATGCCAGCAGAACACCCAAACACCTAAGAATAACTTAAACAAATTAGTTGGACAATAAGTACAGTGTAGTCATGATACTATTTCAGGAGCTCACCAGAAAATTTTGATTTATGCATCTAGTTCTACAGGCCAATGAGAGTCTATAATTACTGAGTTACTGTGTTTTAGGACTTTGCATGTGTTCTTTCTAAATTCTGTCACTTGTGACTTAGATGGTGAAGTGAAGAAAAAGACTGAGACATTTTAAGAAGCAGCAGATACAGGGCTTGGTAGTAAGGATTTAAAGCTGTCCCTCTTTTAACTATGCAGTGACTGACTTGTATTTACCAGACATTGTTTCTGATTTTTCAGTGAAATATGTTGTTGTTTTGAGACAGGGTCTCTCTCACAATGTAGCTCTGACTATCCTGGAACTCACTATATAGACCAGGCTGGCCTGGAACTTAGAGATCTGCCTGCCTCTGCCTTCTGAGTGCTGGGATTAAAAGTGTGTGTCATCACCGCCCCACAAATCTAATTTTTTTATAAAGAGATTTTATTTTACTTTTTAATTTATGTGTATGTATCTTTATGTGTGCCTGAGAAGGCCAGAAGAGGACGCCAGGTTCCATGGAGGAATTTGGAGCCACCCTGGCACGGTGTTAAGAACCAAACTTAAGTTCTCTGGAAAAGTTGGAAGAACTCTTAACCACTGAGCCATTACTGTGACCCTGAGTGAATCTTAAATTTGACGTTAATTCATTCGTTTGTTTGCTAGCTATATGTGGTTTTGGAGACATTTTCACTAGTTAGCTCAGACTGGCTGGCTACTTGCTGCCCTCTTCCCCTCCCAAGTACTAATTTATTATTGCTATTTGTTTGTTTGGGTTTTTTTGTGTGTTGTTGTTTTTGGGTTTTTTGTTTTTTTTGTTTGTTTTTTTTTTGTGTTTTCAAGACAAGGTTTCTCTGTGTATCTTTGGAGGCTGTCCTAGATCTTGCTCTGTAGACCAAGCTGGCCTTGAACTCACAGAGATCCACCTGGCTCTTCCTCCTGAGTGCTGGGATTAAAGGTGTGTGCCACAACCACCCAGCTATTATTGGTATTTGTAATAGAATATTATTTTAAGATGTGTTACTTTTGTTTATGTTGTATTTGTCTAACTCTGTGAAGCTGTGTTACTGTGCCTGTCTAAAACACCTGATGGTCTAATAAAGAGCTGAACAGCCAATAGTGAGGCAGGAGAAAGGATAGGTAGGGCAGGCAGGCAGAGGGAATATATAGAAGGAGAAATCTGGGAGGAGAAGAAGAAAGAGCAAGAGAACAAGGAGAGGAGCATGCTAGGGCCTAGCCACCCAGCCACACAGTCAGCCATGGAGTAATAGTAAAGGAAGGTATACAGAAATAGAGACAGAGAAAAGCCCAGAGATTAAGATAAATGGGATAATTTAAAGAAAAGCTAGCTAGAAACAAACCAAGCTAAGGTTGGGCATTTAAAAGTAATAATAAGCCTTTGTGCTTGATTTATTTGGGAGCTGGGTGGCAGGCCCCCCAAAAGAGCAAAAACAGCTAACAACAGCTATTATTTTTTATTTTTACTTTATTATTTATTTTATATTTTCATGATATGTGTGTGTGAGTGTGGTTACATTGGTGCCACACTGTACTGGTGAGGAGGTCAGAGGACAGTTTTCAGAGGTCTGTTCTCCCCGTCCGTTAGGTGGGATCTGGGATTGAACTCCAGTCTACAGGCTTGGTGGCAAGTGCCCTTTGATGAGCATCTCTTGATGAGCCGTCTTTTAGGACTATGTTTGAATTAAAGATTTGAAATTATAATTAGTGGAGATTATCATCAACATGTCAAGGATACATAGAGCAGTTATGTAGTTCTAGAACATTATGAATTATGTTTTGAAGAGAAAAGAAATCTCACCCAGGGCCTAACACTTGTCCTTTATCATGGAGCTAAATTCATGATTCCATCTTTCTCTTTCCTTTAATTTTAATGTAGAGGACGTTTTTTGCCTGCATATACATGTATGCATAGGACATCGGATCCCCTGGAACTGGAGTTATAGATGGTTGTGAACCACCGTGCAGGTGCTGGGAACAGAACTCGAGTTAAGACCATGTATTGTGCTTCCAGAGGACCCAAGTTCAGTTCCCAGCACTCACATCATGCAGTTTACTACTGCTTCAGGAGATCCAATGTCTGGTTCTGGCTCCTTGTGCACTCGAATGCACATATGGATGCACAGACATGTATACATACACACTTAAAATAGTTTAAAAAGTTCATGTCTTTCCTCTGATTTGGGGAGATTTCAGCTATCTCCACTGTCCCCTTCCCTCTGCTCCAGGATCTCTCACTGTGGCTTGTCGCCATCACAAGTCTCAGTCTGTCCACTTTTCCTCATTCATTTTGCTTTGTATTTTTTCCCAGACTGGATGGTTTCAGTGGCCATGTTCTCTGTTTTTCTTTGTTTGATTAAACCTCCCTGCATGAATTCCAAATTTGTTGTTGTTCTTTTCAGTTCCAGAATTCCTGATTGGTCTTTTTAGTAAGTTCTCCTTAAGTATTAGTATTTTTATTTGGTTTATGTTATTTTCCTAGTTGCTTTCATCCTTGAGCCATGACTTCCATAAGCTCTCTGAGCATATTTAACAAAGTTTATCAATTCTTTGTCTACTAAATTCAGTAACTTTCTTAGGGACAAAGTCTACATGCCCTTTGCTATTTGTTTTTTTTTTTTTTTAATATAAAAATTTGTGTGTGTGTGTGTGTGTGTGTGTGTGTGTGTGTGTGTGTGTGTGCAAAACAGACATATTCGGGTTGGGGATTTAGCTCAGTGGTAGAGTGCTTGCCTAACAAGTGCAAGGTCCTGGGTTAGGTCCTCAGCTCTGAAAAAAACAGAAAAAAGACATATTCAGCATTTGATACTGCAAATCTGTAAATAAGATTATTTTAAGTTTTGCTCCAGAATTTTCTTTCTTCTAGGTGGTCATTGAAGTCTCATCTTTTGCTTGCATTCAGACTCCATTTTCCATTATTTCTCTTTTGGTGCTGGAACTGAGTCCAGGCTTTCTTCCTTCACCTTAGATACATTCTCACTGCTCTGCCAGTATTTTAATACAGATTTCTTTTTTTTTTTTTTTTTTTTTTTTTGGTTTTTTCGAGACAGGGTTTCTCTGCGTAGCTTTGCGCCTTTCCTGGAACTCACTTGGTAGCCCAGGCTGGCCTCGAACTCGCAGAGATCCGCCTGCCTCTGCCTCCCGAGTGCTGGGATTAAAGGCGTGCGCCACCACCGCCCGGCCTTAATACAGATTTCTTTAATGATAGGGATTTGCTTTTTGTTACTTTTCTCTTCATTCTCTTAGTTGTAAAACTTTGGCTGTTTCCCAGGTTCCTGCTGAAGTTGGTTTCGTTGATTCTCAATTGAGAAACATTGGCAAGAAGGGTGTTTGAAGCTGCCTACTGGGCTATTTTGCTGACATCACTCTCCTGCCTTTGCGTCTGAACAAGGGAGTGATGAAGAGAGGAGATCAGGAGCTGTGGGCAGAGAGCTGTTCAGGTGGGAGTGGAGGGCTATAATAGAGTCAGAATGAGGAGTGCTGCTTTTTTTATGGGTGCAATACAGAGTCACTGGAGGGTTGTGCATGAGGTGACCTGAGACAACTGGGAGAAGGTCATACCTGCTGCTTACTGGTTTGAAATATGGCCTAGTATCGGGGCTAGTTTCATATCCATTAGACAGGAGGAGAAGCCAAATATTTGTTAGGTATATATGGGTTTGAAGTGGAGGCAGAGAAGGAATAAATTTAAATTTGAAGTTACCAACATATGTGACATTTAACACCGTGAGACTACTTAAAATTACCTTGAAAGTTGGTATAGACAGAAATGGAAGACTATTAGACTGCCCTCAGGTTGGAGTGCTTCCAAATACCCCAACATTTAGAGGTTAGTGTACCCCCTAACACCAACATTTAGCAGTGGGCTTTCAACCTCCCTAACACTATGACCCTTTAATATAGTTCCTCATGTTGTTGTGACCTCTAGCTACAAAATGATTTCATTGCTACTTCATAACTGCAATTTTGCTACTGTTATGAATTGTAATGTCAATATCTGATATGCAGGATATCTGATATGTGACTCCAAAGGGATCTCAACCCACAGGTTGAGAACTGCTAATTTAGAGGTTAGAGTACCCCCACTACCACCAACATTTATAGGTTACAGTCATTTACAGAGTCTGAAATTAAATATTCAGAAAAAAGGAGAGAAGTGAGGTGAATTTCTTTGTCTATCATTAAGCATTTCAAAAAAGCCTCAGTGGTAACTGTAACAAACACTGCTGATAGATAATTTAAATAGTGAAAAATGAGCTGGGCAGTGGTGGTGCAAACTTTTAATCCCAGCACTCAGAAGGCAGAGGCAGGTGGATCTCTGTGAGTTCCAGGACAGCCAGGGCTACACTGTCTCAAAAAACAAAAAACAAACAAAAGTAACATTATACCTTTGGTTGGGTCAATTTAGAGAGATGGTAGGAATAAAACTGATCTCAAGAGATAAGGTGGACATGGTGGCTCATATATATAATCCTGATACCCAGGAGGCTGAGGCAGGATTGCCCTGTGTTCAAGGCCAGCCTGAGTAGCTTAGATTCTGTCTCAAAAGAAATAAAAAGGATTAAGGATGTGGCTTGATTAACATATATAATAAGTCCTTTAGTTCATTCCTTTTTAACATATACACAATACATTTTTTTTTTTTCCTTTTTGAGACAGAATGGGGTGGGCTTCAGTGTTAGTTCAGTCCAGCCTAGAATTCATTGTGCAGCCCAAACTGGACTTGAAGCAATCTTGTCTCAGTCTTCTGAGTGCTGGGATTACAGGTATGAGTTCTCATGCTTAGGAGAAGACATTTCAAATACATTATCTTCCTAAAATGTCTCTAATGGTTTAGGTGGGGGTTAATCGGGTACTTCAGTTTGTAGGCAAGACCATTTTTGCTGGAATGTATATATCTAGTCTAGCAGGTAATATTCCCCAGGAAAGGAAAGAAGACCAAATAAGAAAATAAATAGAAATACCTGACCAGTTCTTATACATTTTAATCCTTAATTATATGCAGAATTTAATAGTCTTCACTGCCATTTAAAAGGTCTAAATAATGAGACAATATTGACTCCATTATTTGTAGATTTGTACATTTTCATTTAATATTTATTGTGCAAAACTCCCTGAGCTTCCTGTTTTAAAAATTGCATTGTAAGTGGCTAGAGAAATAGTTCAGTAATTAGGAGCACTGCCTGCTCTTCTAGAGAACCTGGGTTCAGTTCCCAGCAACCACATGGTGACTACCATCCATCTGTAACTCCAGTTCCAGGCACTGCAGGTATCTGGCACACAAATATACATACAGGTAACACACATATACATGAAGTCATAAAATGATTAAAAACAAATAAATTACATTTAAGATACTCTAAATTAAAAATTCCATTTCTACTAATATTTCCTGGGTTATTCTGTTGCATCCTAGCATAAAGTTTTTCTCAATCATTTATTCTCAGTTATTATAGTAAACATGACGTCTTCCTTTGATATGGAAAACATTTTAATATGTATTATATACTTAGTCATCATATCAAGTACTTACGATATATACTGGGCTTTTTGTTAATTTTTTTAAAATTTTTACTAATAAGGAACCTTATTAATGACAGTTGCATTATCTCCTAGAATTTTTCTTTTATGACAGAATCAGGATCCTTGTTACTCATTTTTTTGTGTGTAACCAAATGCTGGTTTTTTTTTGTTTTTTTTTTTGTTGTTGTTGTTTGTTTGTTTTTTGAGACAAGGTCTAACTATGTAGCCCTGACTGGCCTAGAACTTACAGAGTTCCACCTGCTTCCAACTCCAGGGTGCTGGGACAAATGTCTTTTTTTGTTTGTTCTTTTTTTTGACAAGGTTTCTCTGTGTAGTCCTGGCTGTCCTGAAACTAGCTTTGTAGACCAGTCTGTCCTCACTCACAGAGATTCACCTGCCTCTGCCTCCAAAGTATTGGGATTAAAGGTGTGTGCCACTGCCACTACCATCTGGCATCCTTTTTTTAATTAAAATTTTAATTATTTGTATATGTGTGTGTCAGAATGTAGATTTGTACACATGAGGTGCATTGCCCACTGAAGACAGAAGAGACTCTTGGGTCCCTTGGGGCCAAAGTTAAAGACAGTTGTGAGCCATCTGATGTAGGTGCTGGGAACCAAACTCAGGTCCTCTGGAAGAGTAGTACATGGCTCTTAACAGCTAAGTCATCTCTCTAGTGCCCAAATGTTGGTTCTTTTCCCAAATGTTGGGAGCAGAACCAATAAGCACGCCTGAAGTCATTTAAAGATACAGAACTCTGTTTAGGACTGGCTTTGGGAGTCAAGCTCTCAGGTTAGTGTATGTGTCCTTCACTCCATCCCCCAGTGAACGAAGTTACATTAGATTCCTTCTCAGAATGGAAGGAAGGGTCAGGTAGATTAATAAAAAAGTGGAATACTTAGGACTTTTCCAGCAAGATATCATGTCTCCAAAAATTAATCGTTTCTGCCTTACTACTTTGTGTGTGTGTGTGTGTGTGTGTGTGTGTGTTGTGTAAATTATGCCCTTGATCTTAGTGAAGGGACTGAGAAACAAGGAATTGTAAATAGTCATGGTATTGATGGGCAGGAAATTTACTTTGCTAGAGGAAGGTAATGAAATGGGAAGACAGTAAGGAACTGGGTAAGACGGTAAGTCGGTTTGGCCCAGCCTGGCTCTGCTCTGTCTGGCATCTTTTTATTTTCCCACAGAAACTCACCATCTTGTCATAAACAAGGCATTCTTAGTGCACGTAGTAATCATGCAGGGTGTACTTGGGTCAAATCCCAGGAAAGGAAATTAAGGAAGACCACTAGGGGAATGGAGAAAAGAAAAATTGGCTAGCAACACAGGGAAATTTTGTTTTGTGTTCTTTTTTTCTCCTGGTTTTCTGAGACAGAATTTCAGTCTGTAACCCAGTCAGCAGTCCTCTTCCCTCAGGCTCCCCAAGAGCAGGAATTATAGGTGTGAGCTACCTGGATAGCTAATTTTTGAAGTTTAAAACTTGGATTGAGTGAAATGATCACAATAGCTCACTCTTACCACTACCCCCAGCTTACTTTGAAAAGAATTTTTGTCTCGAGTCATTTTAAAACTTTCTTTAAAACGATCTCTGTGTGTGTGTGTGTTTTGTGTTTTTTGTTTGTTTGTTTTTTGTTTTTGCTAGAGTCTTCTTGTACTTGTAGCTTTCCTGGAACTTGCTCTGTATGCTGGTCTTGAACTCACAAATATGTGCCTGCTCTGACTCTAGTGCTAAGATTAAAGGTATGTACCACCACACCCGGCTCCACAGTGCAATTTTTTCTAGCCTAAAGAAAAGTGAAGTTATATTGTTTTAGAAAAACAAGGAAGCAGAGGTGAGAAATAAGGGGTTAATGCTTGGGGTGATGTGCTTAAGTAAAGTTTATACTTGTATGACCTTATGAAACCTTGTATCATTTAAGATACTATTTAAATTTATTTTTTCTCTTTTCGAGACAGGATTTCTCTGTGTAGTTTTGGAGCCTGTCCTGGATCTCCACTCTGTAGACCAGGCTGGCCTTGAACTCACAGAGATCCGCCTGCCTCTGCCTCCCAAATTCTGGGATTAAAGGCGCTAGTCACCACCACCTGCCTATTTAAAATAATTTCATTGATGTACTTCACATACTATATGATTTAATCTATTTAAGTGTATAATTCACTGGCTTTTTCATCCCCCTTTTAAAAATTTTATTGCTTATGTGTGTGTCTGTACACGTGTATGTGTGTGCGCGCGCGTGCACGTGCGTGTGCGTGTGCGTGTGTGTGTGTGTGTGTGCGTGTGTGTGTGTGTGTGTGTGTGTGTGTGTGTGTGTGGTCGCACATGTGCCATACTAAACAGCAAGCAATTTTATCTGCTGAGACATCTCACTGGTCTCATTCTTTCCCCTCTTTTTTATTTTTTAATTTTAGAGATTTATTTTTATTCTGTGTATGTATCTATGAGTGTATGTCACATGTGTCTTTGTGCCCATGGAGCCCAACGGAGGGTGTCAGGTCATTCTCTGGAGCTGGAGTTACAGTCTGTTGTGAGTCTTCCAGTATGGTTTCTGGAACCCAAATGCAGGCCCTGGAGAAGGGTTGAGCACTCTCAGGTGCCAAGCATTTCTTCTGACCTTCTTCCTCTGATCTGATGGCAGAGTCTTTCTCTTTAGGCGGCTTCCAACTGTGATTCTCTAGAGTTACAGGCATGCATCACTACACCTAGTGTGGTTTCTAGTAATCACAGAGTTGTTTTTTTGTTTTGTTTGGTTTGGTTTTTCTTTTTTTTTTCTTATTAAGAAAATTTTTTTTCATTAATTTTATACACCAAAGATTCCCCTCTTCCCTCTTCCAGCCTGCCAAGCCTCCCCCACCCCAACCCAGCCCCTCCACTCCCCTCCACAAGAAGGCAAGGCCTCCCCTGGGGAGGCACATCCAGTAGAGGCAAGTCTAAGCCCTTCCCCCTGCCTCAAGGCTGTAGGAGGTGTCCTGTCATAGGTAGTGGGCTCCAAAAAGCCCCCTCATGCACCAGAGATGGATTCTGTTTCTACCTCTAGGGGGCTTTCCAAGCAGATCAAGCTACACAATTGTCTGGCTACGCAGAGGGCCTAGTCCAGTCCCATGCAGTCTCCACAGCCATTGAGCTTTTATGAGTTCCCACTAGTTTGGTTTGGTCATCTCCGCAGGTCTCCCCATCATGATCCTGATGTACTTGCCCATAGAATCCCTCTTCTCTCTCTTTGACTGGCCTCCTGGAGCTCTGCCTGGTGTTTGGCTGTGGATCTCTGCATCTGCCTCCATCAGTCATTGGAGAAAAATTCTGTGATGACAGTTAGGGTATTCACCAATCTGATCACTGGGGCAAACCAGTTCAGTTAAGGCACCCTCTCCACTATTTCTAATAGTCCAAGCTGGGGACATCCTTGGGGATTCCTCACAACTTCCCTGGCACCGGGTTTTTCTCTATCCCCATGATACCTCCCTCCATCATGTTATCTCTCCGATTGCTTTCCCACTCCATCCCTGTTCCAGCTCGACCATCCTATTCCCTTATGTTCTCATCCCCCATCTCCTACCCTCCATTGCCCACCCCTCACCTCCAGTTCACTCATGGAAATCTCATCTATTTCCCCTTCCCAGGGTGATCCATGCATCCCTCTTTGGGTCTTCCTTGTTAGCTAGTTTCTCTAGAGTTGTGGTTGTTGTCTGGTTATCCTTTGCTTTACTTCTACTATCCACTTATGAGACAGGGTTTCTCTGTGTAGCTTTGGAGCCTGTCCTGGAACTTGCTCTGCAGACTAGGCTGGCCTCTAACTCACAGAAATCCACATGCCTCCACTTGCCGAGTGCTGGGATTAAAGGCATACACCACCACTGCCTGGCATGCACAGAGTTGCTTAAATATCACTGAAAGTAGCTTAAAACATTTTTGTCGCCTCAAAAAGAAGCCCCATAACCTATGACCAATACTCATTGGTCACCAGTCATGCCACACATCCACCCTGCCTTCAACTTTCTAACCACTAATGTACTATTGGTTGCCAGCCTGGGATAAATATTGAGACTCTGTCTCAGAAAAAATGGGGGCGGGGAGTACACCTCTGTAATTGTAGTCCTTCACTTAGTATAAGGTTTTCACAATTAAGTTACGAGTTATGAGTCACTATTTCATTTTTGTAAGATTTTTAGTTTTGCAATACTGGGAGTTGAACCCAGGTCCTCATACATGCTATAAAAGAATTCTACCACAGCCTATTTTTATTTTGAGACAGGGTCACAGCAAGTCACACATGCTGCTTTGAACTCGATCTATGACTTTCCAGCTTCAGTGTATAAGTAGCTGTGATTTTAACATTCAGTTCACTTTTTATTATTATTGGGTAACTCCACTACACTAGTATGCCATGCTTTGTTTGTCTTATCAGTTGTTAGTTGGTGATTTTCTCCTTATTGTGAATAAACACTGCACTGGGCATTGGACATGCAAGTTTGTGTTTAATTCCTGCTTTCAATTCCATTGAGTATTTTTCTAAAAGTGGAACTACTAAACTATACGGGAATAATATTTTTAAAGTTTTGAGGACCTGCTGAACTTTTCTACAGAAGCTACATTCCCATCAGTAATGTGTAAATTCAACTACTTCCTCTCCCTCTCTTTTTTACTCAACCACTCTTGCATTCAATTGTTTTCTTTGTGTTTTTACTTTTTCACCCTAATGGGTAAGAAGTGATCTTTCTGTTATGGTTTTGGTTTATAGTTCTGTGGCAATTATGAGGTTGGACTTTTTTTTCACATCTTTACTAGAGGTTTATATACCTTTGGAGAAGTATCCAGATTTCTTTCCAGTAACTTGTTAAAATGTTTTGTGCTTTAGATATAAGTTCTTATATGTTCTAGATATAAGATGGCTTTTTTTGTTGTTTTTTGAGACAGAGTTTCTCTATGTAGCACTGGCTATCCTGGAACTCACTCTGTAGATCAGGCTGGCCTTGAACTCACAGAGATCTGCCTACCTCTGCTTTCTGAGTGCTGAGATTAAAGGTGTGTCCTGCCGTCGCCGCCGCCGCCGCCGCCGCCGCCGCCGCCGCCGCCACCACCACCACCACCACTACTACTGCTGGGCTAGATATAAGTTCTTTATTATATACATGATTACCAAATATTTCATTTTTTTTTTCCTGTGGGTGGTTTTGTCTGCTTGCATACTTCCTGTGTTTTGTTTGACAAGGTTTCATGTAGCTTAGGTTGGCCTCCAGTTAGCTATGTGGCTAAGAATGGCTTTGAATTCCTGATCCACCTGCCTCCTTCTCCCAAGTGCTAGGATTGCAGGGCAGGTGCCCCCACCCCCAACACTTGCTTCTCTTCTCTCTCTCCCCACTCCTCCCTCTCCTCCCTAACCCTCTCTTCTTTCTCCTCTGCTGTCTTTCCTTCACTGTCCCCTCCTTCATTTCCTTCTAGTTTTGAAACAGGGTTTTATGTACCCAGGCTAGGCTTGAACTCATCTGCCTGCCCTCACCTCTGAAGTGCTGTTACTACAGGCATGTGCCCACAAGCCTGGGTATCCCTTGAGTATGCCACTGGTGGTTTCCTTTTCTTCTGGAACACAGCTGAGAGTCAGGGTCCTGAGAGGTTGGGCTTTGCTCATTGGTAAGAGTGTGGCCTTTAGAAGATAGTCTGGCAGCTCTTTGTGGTATCCTTTGAAGCACAAGCGTTTTGACTTACTTTGAGGCAGTCTCTCACCAGGTCATTCACAATCCTCCTATCTCAGTAAGTCAGTAGATGGGCTGTGTTTTTCCGCACCACACTCCTTGTTTGTGGGGTTTTGTTTTAGTTTTTTTGAGACAGAATCTCACCATGTAACTGTAGCTGTCCTGGAACTCACTATACAGACCAGGCATGTCTTGAACTCACCAAGATCCTCCTGCTTCTGCCTCCTGAATACTGGGATTACAGGTGTGTCCCATAACACTGGGCTTTTAATTTTAATGTTGTAGCCTATAAACTTTTCATATCAAAACTTTTCATTTTGCTGAAGTAAAAACTAGGTTTTCATCTGACTAGTACTGTAGGAGTATTTTGTGGCAAGTATTAGAGTATATTATAATGTATAATACAATGAAATCCTAAAACTACACAATTACACGTTCTTTCTAGTTGTTTTATTATGTCTGCTTTTCCTAAAATCAAGTTAAGGGTGAATAAATTGTTGTTAGCTATTATTTCCATTTTCCCCCTTATAATTTGTGCTGAATGAATAATCTTCTATTCTGCAATTAAAGGGACAACTTTGCTAACTAGGTTTTTATCACCTAAACCTTTTACTTCACTGAACTTCATTTCATCCCATTTTTACAGGATAGTTTTCAACAGTTAATTAAGATTATCGTGAAGTATTTTATTCCAAGCTTGTTTTTGTTTTGCTTTGAGGCAGGGTTTTATACTGTAGCCCAGGCTGTCCTTGGAAACTCATCCTGTGGTCTAGACTGTCTGAACTGGCTCTTCCTGCCTTAGCCATCCAAGTGCTACATTACTAGATATGGCTGCATGTTGTTTATTTATTAAAGCATATGATACTGTTGTGATTGGTAATACATCAATATCTAGGTATAATTTATCCAAATTTGGTAGTTGTTACTTCTCAGAATTAAAAAAAAAATACAATTTATACAGTTGAATAGTTAGTAGAGATTTTACTTAGAAAATCAATTTTTAATACTTATCCCTCAAAATAGAATTTCTGAGAAAGTTTGTTAACACTTTGGTAATTTTTAAATAAACTAATATATATAGAAATAAGTATCTTCATTTGTGATTTTGTGTGTGTAAAATAGGAACATTAGATCCATATTACTTTTAAAAATTTTGGAAATGATTCAAGCCTGGAACAATAATGGTTACCTATTTAGTATTAGAAAGTAACCAGTCAGTAGATCACTTTTACATCTCACTGGTATATACATGTGTGTATGTGTTCATGAATGCTTGGCCATCTGTATCCTAAGGTTCTGCATTAAAGGAACCACCACATGCTTATTAAAAACATTTTGAAGCCGGGCGGTGGTGGCGCACGCCTTTAATCCCAGCACTCGGGAGGCAGAGCCAGGCGGATCTCTGTGAGTTCGAGGCCAGCCTGGGCTACCAAGTGAGCTCCAGGAAAGGCGCAAAGCTACGCAGAGAAACCCTGTCTCGAAAAACCAAAAAAAAAAAAAAAAAAAAAAACATTTTGAAGAAATAAATTACACCTACTAGTTCATTCTTACTTTTATTCCCTAAACAATATAGTGTAATACCAAATTATATAGCATTTGTATTGTAGCTGACATTTTAAGTTGTCTAGACATGATATATAACATCATGAGTTATAAACAGAAATATGTGTTAAGGTTATATGAAAAATAGATCATTGATATAATGACTGGAGCATCCATGATCTTGATTCTGTGGGAGTTTTAGAATCATTTTCCCTCATATACCCAGAGACAACTGCATATGCATAAGCTTGATTAGCGTTATATACATACGTATAAACTTTTACTTATTTATTTATTTGGTTTTTTGGGACAGGGTTTCTCTGTGTAACCCTGGCTATCCTGGAATGTGATTTGTAGACCAGGCCGGCCTTGAATTCACAGAGAATTCACCTGCCTCTGCCTCCCAAGTGTTGGGATTAAAGGCATAAGCCTGACTGGCGTCAAACCTTTATGTATGTATGTATGTATGTATGTATGTATGTATGTATGTATGTATCTATCTATCTATCTATCTACCCATTTATCCATTTATTTATTTATTTGTGCACGATTGTCATAGGACCAGCCATTTATTTTGCTTATTTATTTATTTATTTATTTATTTATTTATTTATTTATTTATTTATTTATTTATTTATTTATAGCTTGTCACAGGACCAGTTTATCATTTACTTAGCCCAGGCTCCTGTTTGTTTTCTTTCTCTTTCTCTTTCTTTCTCTCTCTCTCTCTCTCTCTCTCTCTCTCTCTCTCTCTCTCTCTTTTTCTTTTTTGGTGTTTTGAGACAGGGTTTCTCTGTATAGCTTTGTGCCTTTCCTAGAACTCACTCTGTAGCCCAGGCTGGCCTCGAACTCAGAGAGATTCGCCTTGTTCTGCCTCCCGAGTGCTGGGATTAAAGGCATGTGCCACCACTGCCTGGCTCTCGTTTGTTTTCTATTTAGCTTTTGAATTTCAACATTTGCACAATTTGATAAATAAAATAGGAAACATGTATATGCCTAATGATTTAGCAGTTTCTCTAGAAGTAGAATAATGAATACAAGTAATTAAGGAAAATACAAATACCTAAGTCCTTTGGCTGTTAGGCTGGTCTTCCATGGTAGATAAGCAAAAGCACCATGAGAACTATATGAGCATATGTCCCAGCATACTTTGCAGCTTATTTGTGTTAGTGACATCAGGTAATGAAACCAAATTTATTTCATTCTGGGTCACCTCATAGTATCTTGAAAATTGAGCTTCCGGTATTTCTGCATACACCCTATGGGACCTAGAGCTGGTGATCATAATCTACTTACTAACTGAGGACATCTGACACTAGCTGTCTTAAACATATAACATTTTGAAGGGTAGTACCTCATTATTCTAATCATTGGTGGAAGTGCTGGGAGTTGTAGATGTTTTATGCTGTAGTGTGATACATTGTTTGTTGTTCTTAGGGGTTACTTTACATTCCTTTGTCATAATATATGTACTTCAGAGTAAAGTAATATGCATTTTTACTTTTAAAATAAAAGGAGCCCGTTTTCTTCTGTATAGAATATTAATGACCTATTTGCAATGAATTAGCACACACAAAATACCATGTGTTTTATTTATATGTTTAGTGAATACCTACTACTAAATTTAAATTATTTTTGTTCTTATTTTTTTAGGATTCTGACACTTCATGACATGTCATTATGTAGAGCAATAATAAACACTGGCCTGTTTCGGATTAGTTGATGACCCTCAGAAATGATACAGTACTGTCTACCACAGAGAAGCTGAACATAGCTGTTTGGAGTGAACACCCAAATTGTCACTGAAGTTTCAAAATGACAGACCCAATGATGGATTTTTTTGATGATACTAATCTTTTTGGTGAGACCCTAGAAGGTTTGTCAGATGATGCGTTTGTCCAGCCAGGACCTGTTTCACTAGTGGATGAATTGAACTTGGGTGCAGAGTTTGAGCCTTTGCACATAGATTCACTAAACCACGTTCAAGGTACTCCTACGCATCAGAAGATGACGGATTTTGAACAGTTAAATCAGTTTGATTCAATGAAATTTCATCAAGTTAATCAGTCTTTTGGCAGCCCAGCTGAACATGTATTGTCTCCACACTCTCAATATAATTGCTCTCCAATCCATCCCCCAAACCAAGCCAATGGCTTGTTTCAAGATGTAGCAGATGGTAGTCCAATGTGGGGTCATCAGACAGCTACTGGCCTTTCTAATCAAAATGGATCTCCTTTTCATCAACAAGGACATTCACACTCTCTTCATCAAAATAAAAATTTTGTGGTGCACCATGATTTTGCCTTATTTCAGGCCAGTGAACATCAAACACAGTGTACTTCACTTCGCTCACAACAAAACAGAAGTAATCTTAACCCAGGGCAAAATTCTCTTGGCCAGACTAAAAATTTTATAGACGTTAATGTTTCTGGTCCCCACAGAGTTAATGCTAACCACCCGCCACACATAACTAATGCATCCTCTTCACCACAGTCTCTCTCAGTGCAGTTTTCTCAAGCAGCAAATCCTCCAGTACACTTCCTCAAGTGTAGCAGTCATCAGGAAGGAAACTTTAACAGACCTTCTCCAAGTATGACTTCCTGTTCTGTCAGTAACTCACAGCAGTTTCCTGCACATTACTCCTTCTCCAGTGGTCATGTGTCACCAAGCAGTCTCCTTCAGTCATCTACGGTTCTTCCACCCAGTCATACAAATCAAGCTTTATCTGATTTTGCTGGAAGTAACTCCTTTTCACCTCATAGGGGAATTAAGCAAGAATCTGCTCAGCATATTCACCTAAACCCCACTCCATCATTGAATTCAAATAATTTTCAAATTTTGCATTCGTCACATCCTCAGGGTAATTATAGCAATTCAAAATTATCTCCTGTGCACATGAACTTCCCAGATCCTGTTGACTCAGGACCTCAAATGGGTCATTTCAATGATCATGTGGAAACTAATGGTTTTTCATCTTTAGAAGAGAATTTACTTCATCAAGTGGAATCTCATACAGAACCATTTTCAGGACTTGACCCAGAGGACCTCCTTCAAGAGGGTCTCCTCCCCCAATTTGATGAATCAACCTTTGGACAAGATAATTCAAATCATGTTTTAGATCATGATCTTGATCGGCAGTTTACTTCACATCTTGTAGCACGGCCTTCTGACATGGCTCAAACTCAGTTGCAATATCAGGCTCGGAGCTGGCCTTCCTCATTGTCTAATCATCAGCATTTACACAACAGAAGTCATCCATGTTTACAGCGACAGGTATGTAGCTCTCTGTTTTTATTTTGGCAATTTGAAGGTGAGTAGGCTTCTACTCAGTTAATTTTAAATGAGACCTATTCAAGATTTCTTAAAATTGGAATTCTATTGAGTGCGTATTTTGACAGGTTTATCTTGCTATTAAAATCATATTAGAAGCAATTCTTTGTATTTTGGAGCTGTAAGTTTTGATATGTGTTGTTGCTTTTGTGTTTACTTTTTTTTTTTGGTTTTTCGAGAAAGGGTTTCTCTGTGTAGCTTTGCGCCTTTCCTGGGACTCACTTGGTAGTCCAGGCTGGCCTCGAACTCACAGAGATCCACCTGGCTCTGCCTCCCGAGTGCTGGGATTAAAGGCGTGCGCCACCACCGCCCGGCTTGTGTTTACTTTTAACAGAAGGTTATAACCATGATCTTAAATAGGAAACAATAGTCTGGAGATGTTTTAGTATGAATATGATAGACATAGTACTGATATTCCTATACAAGCTTATACAGATATCTACTAGTAACCAGCAAACCTAACATCTGTCTCATCACTGAGTAAAGCACGGAGGAAGAAACTTAGAAAACAGGCACTGTGTATTTCACCTCTGTCATCTTAGCTGAAGCTGGCTAAGGCAGGGTTGCAAGTTTAGGCCAGTTTGGGGACTTTAGAAAAGCTGTGGAGAAACAAAACACACATCAAAAACCCAGGAAATCAAAATAGTAAAGCCAAGGTAATGTGGAACTTCAGTAAAAATTCACTGTGTTGATAAAAATGATAAAATGTAGAACATTTTTGAATATTCATGCTTTCAAAAAATGCCTTTTATATTTATTTATTCATTCTGTGTGTAAATGTATGTGGAAGCATGTATGCTGAGGTGCATGTAGAAGTTGGTACTCTGTACCTCCAGGCTTATCAGCAAGCACCCTTACCTACTGAGCCATCTCACCAGTCCTAATGTTCATGCTTAATGCTGGCATATTTGTGGGGAAATTAATAATGTTCATGGCTTTATTAACTGATAGAATCTTTTGAAAAACATTTTGACATGGCAAAATAATATATCCAAAATATATTTTTAAAATTTATTATTTTATTTTATGTGTGTGTTTTGCCCGCATACATGTCTTTGTATCATATATATGTGTAGTGCCCACAGAGGCCAGAAGAAATTGTTGGATCCTCTTGGGCTGGAGTTACAGATGGTTGTGAGCTGTCATGTGGGTTCTGAGAATTGAGCAGAGTCATCTGGAAGAGCAGCCAGTGCCTTTAACTGCTGAGCAATCCCTCCAGCCCCCGAAGATATTTTATGTTTATACCAGGGAACTGGAAACATCACAGCTTATTATCACATACAAATTTAATGGATTACTATCAACATTAAAAAAAGCCTTGAAGACTAACTCTGAGAATGTTAATGATGCCCCAGGAATAAGATATAACTCCAAATTATGATCATAGTAAAATAGTTCAGAGTGGGGGTTGGGGATTTAGCTCAGTGGTAGAGCACTTGCCTAGCAAGCGCAAGGCTCTGGGTTCAGTCCTCAGCTCTGGAAAAAAAAAAAAATAGTTCAGAGTGCAAATACTGGTACCAGACTCTGGATGAGACTCTTAGCTCTTCATACTTCACATGTGTGACTTTAAGCTAGTTACATATTTTTGTTTTTCTCTGCTTTCTCTTTTTTTATATAGACTTATCATTTATAACCAGGCATGGTGGTGCACACTTTTAATCCCAGCATTTGGGAGGCTGAGGCAGGCAGATCTTTGAGTTTGAGCCCAGCGTGAGCTCCAGAGCAAGTTCCAGGACAGCCAGGACTATACAAAGAAACCCTTTTCTTGAAAAACAAAACAAAATAAGAACAAAAAGAGATTTATTTTACTTATGTGAGTGTGTGCCCTCAGAGGCCAGAGGGGAGTCACATGAGTACTTGGTATTATAGGCAGTTGAGAGCCACCTGACATGGGTGGTGAGATACGAACTTGGGTCCTTTGATAGAGCAGCAAGTGCTCTTAACCCCTGAGCTTTCTCTCCAGCCTATTTCCTGATCCTTGCCCAGCAGGAAATAGATTGTTTAAGGGTAATACATTTGTACTTTTTTCACCTGTATTCTGTAATTTTTGTCATGTGAGAGTATCACTTTTCTGACAAAACATATTAAATATGATATTTTACGAAATCTTACTATATTATTTATAAATGTTTCTTTATTTTTTTTTGAGACAAGGGCTCACTCTTGATAGTCCTGGCTAACCTGGAACTGACTATGTAGACCATGTTGACTTTGAACTCACATATATCTGCCTGCTTATGCCAAGTTGAATGTTCCAATCTTTTTACCTGTCAGAATGAGTATTCAATGGAATACCATAGTGTTTTGTTTTGTTTTGTTTTTATACCACATCTTATGTTTCACAGGCTGGCCTCAACCTCAAACTGACCTTATACTTCTGATCTTCCTGCCTCTATCTCTTGAGTGCTAGAATTACAGAACTGTAGCATCATACCTGGTTAATATGGCCTGGTTATTATACTGACTAATGTATCTGGTTAATGCTTAGGGGATCAACACAGGGCATTGTGCATGATAGGCATGCACTCTACCACAGTGTTATACCCTCAGCCCTCTTTTTAGTTTTCATTTCAAGACAGATTTTTGTTTGTTTGAGACAGGGTCTCTCTGTGTCATCTTGACTGGCCTGTAACCCAGAAGTCAGAGATCTGACTGCCACTGCCTCTCAAGTGCTAAGACTAGAGTGAGTCACTACACCTGGCTCAAGACAGATCTTACTGAGATGCTTAGGTTGGCTTTGAACTAACTTTGTAGGCCAGGCAGCCTGCAAATTTACAATCCTTCTGCCTGAACCTCCCAAGTATCTCGAATTACAAGTCTGTCCCTCCAAGCCCAGCTTTGTTTTATTTCAAAAAACATTTCAACACACTGATTTTAAAAATTTTATTAGCATATATTAATTTTAAATATTAGGAAACTTTGTTGTGACCTTTTCTTGCATATAATGTATATACACATGTTATATATTTTTTCTTATTATATTTTGATCATATTAACACACACTGTATTAACTTTCCTTGTCTCTTACTATTCCCCTTCCTCTTTCCAACTAGTCTGCTTTTTGCTTTCCTTTGTTGTGTGACCTAGTGATTTTCATTAGAGTTGCTTGCAGAAGTATGGGTGAGAGGCTATTTCTGAGACTGGACACCTTGCCAGTAGGCATAACAATGATGAAATGTCTCTCCCTCCCCTAGCAACTACCTATAGGGCAGAACTTGTGAGCCTCTCCAACTTCCATAACTGGATGTTGGTGATGGATCCAATCATATGCAGGATTTACAGAGGTAACCACAGCTGCAGTAGACATATCGGGCCCAGTAGACAACATTCCACAACACTCCCCATTCCTCCATTGTGACAGTCTTTGTGCTTCCTCTTGTGAAATGTTCTCTGAGCCTTGGAAGGGGCTATACAGATGTCCCAGTTAGGGCAGAACAGTCAGTGTTCCTTTATTCTTAGCACTTTGACCGGTAGTTAATTTCTGTCCTTGAAAATAATGCTTCTTTGACTTAAAGCTGACAGCAGCTGTAATCTAGTGGCATAAACATGATTACTTAGAAGGCAATTTGGTAGGCATATCATATCCAATTAGCAAAACAGCAGCAGGCGCTTCCCCATTGGGCCTCCGACCTTCCCAGCTGTATAGGCTCTTGACAAGGTTTACAGTACCAGATGTAGGGCATCTCAAATCCAGTGAGACAGTGGTTGGTCATCCGCATAACAGACTTGACACTGCTGTACCAGTGGCACAGCTTGCTTGGCCAATAACAGTATAGCACACAGCTGGATAAGAATTGTTGACGACAGTTCTCTCCCAGCAGTCTGCATCGCACTTTCCACGATGATGAGGGATACTTTTCAGGGAAGACGCTTCCAGAGCAAGTCTGGCTTGATGTTTCTATGTTCTGCAACCAGAGCACCAACACACAGTTTTTGAAATGTCTAAGGTGAACATACCAAAAATATACTAAAGTATATTTAAAAGGCACAAACTTATCTTCCATTCTACTTGTTGAGTGTTAGGATTTTGCTCCCTCTACTGGAGGGAGGGTCAAG
Source organism: Peromyscus maniculatus bairdii (assembly GCF_049852395.1). Taxonomy (NCBI): domain Eukaryota; kingdom Metazoa; phylum Chordata; class Mammalia; order Rodentia; family Cricetidae; genus Peromyscus; species Peromyscus maniculatus. The sequence goes on along the minus strand of NC_134856.1, from coordinate 14,342,068 downwards.
CATGTTAGTCAGAAGGACCCTGGAGAAACTCTCCAATGACCAAATTTAGGTTCATCTGTTCAATTTGTGTGTAGTCTTTTACTGGCTTTGACTAATTGCTTTGTCCAATGTATAATTAAATTATGAACCATTAAGTTTATTTACTTTTTTTTTTTTTTTTTTGAGAAAGGGTTTCTCTGTGTAGCTTTATGCCTTTTCTGGAACTCACTCTGTAGCCCAGGCTGGCCTTGAAATCAGAGAGATTCGCCTGACTCTGCCTCCCAAGTGCTGGGATTAAAGGCATGTGCCACCACCCAGCGAAGTGGTGCTTGGTTTTGTTTTCTAAGAGCTAACATGTTGTTTTTTGTTTTCCAATTCATGTTTTTCTAAAGATGTTTCCAGTTTTGAAAGTACTAAGGAATTTCTTTTATTTAGATTTTATTTATTTTCTTTTATATAGTCTTGCAAGGTCATATAGATAAGTGATGTAGCCTCCATTGCTAGCATATAAACATATAGACACTGAAGAGAAATTCTTTCTTGTTGTTTTTGTTTGGTTTTTTGAGACAGGGTTTCACTGTGTTGCCCTGGATGTCCTAGAAATTGCTTTGTAGACCAGGCTGGCCTTGAACTCACAGAAATCCACCTGCCTCTGCCTCCCTAGTGTGGGGATTAAAGGCATGCACTACCACCAGGCAAGAGAAATTCTTTTAAAACTCCATTTGTAAATCATCTTAGGGCCTAGAGAGATGGCTCAGTGGTTAAGAGCACATATTGTTCTTGCAGAGGACCCAAGTTCTATTACCTGCCCCCATATCAGACAGCTCACAGCTTCCTGTAACTCCAGCTCCAGGGGATCTAACACCCTTCTGTTCTCTACACTCATGCAGATATATATACATACACATAAATAAATAATAATAAACATTTCTTTTTTGGTTTTTTCATGACAGAATTTCTTTGTGTAGCCCTAGCTGTCCTGGAACTCTGTAGAGTAGGCTGGCCTGGAACTCACAGAGATCCACCTGCCTCTGCCTCCCAAGTGCAAGGATCCATCACCTTCCAGCTAATGAAAACAAATTCTTTTTTTCAGAGCTGAGGACCAAACTCAGGCCTTGTGCTTGCTAGGCAAGCGCTCTACCACTGAACTAAATCCCCAACCCCGAAAAAATTTTTAAGAAACATCATCTTGTTCTATACTGATAAACTAATGAAATTTAAAAGCTACTAACCTTTTTTTTTCTCTATGAAAACAATGTTCAAAAATTTACAAAGGGCAATCAATTTGGGATCAAATTGATAGGCAATCAATTTGTTTTTATTTTTCAAAATTTATGTGTATGGGTGTTGTACCTGCATATATGTCTGTGTACTGTTTGTGTACTTGGTGCCTAAGGAAACCAAAGTTGGGCATCAAATCCCTTGGAACTGGAGTTGAAGATGGTTGTGAGCCCCTGTGTGGGTTCTGGGAACCAAACCTAAGTCCTCTGGAAGAGTAACTAGTGCTCTTAATCCACTGAACCATCTCAGCAGCTCCAGGGTTCTGTTTTGTTTGCTTGTTTATTTTTGTTTTTTTGTTATTGTTGTTTTGTTTTTTTGAGACAGTATTTCTCTGTTTAGCCCTGGCTATCCTGGAACTCACTTTGTAGACCAGGCTGACCTCAAACTCAGAGATTCGTCTGCCTCTGATTCCCATGCCCTGGGATTAAAAAATATGTACCATCACCACCCAGCTTAAATCAGGTTTCTTTAGTTCTATCTCTTGCAATAATTTTGTTTTGGACTAAACTAGCAAGCAGTATTACATTAAAAAAATAGGGTGGTGTGCTTTATTTTTTCAGTTTATCATAACTAATTCTGAGGTAGTCCTGGTGAGATGGTGTAGAAGGGAAAAGCACTTGCTGCACATCCTCCTGAGTTTGAAACAGACTTCCCAGAGTTGTTCTGCATATATGCCCTATGGTACATAGCTGTGCATACGTACCAATAAACAAAATACATTCTGAAATAAATCATGTATCCTAGACAAGATATTCTTTGATCTACTTTCTGAAAAGTCAGTGACATTTCATTCAAATTTATGAAACTTCGATGAGAACATTGAATCTTTTTATTTTTTGAGACAATGTTTTCTCTATGTACCCCTGGCTGTCCTGTCTGTAGACCAGGCTGGTCTTGAACTCAGAGATCCACCTGCCTCTGCCTCTAGAGTGCTGGGACTAAAATCTGTACACCTCCACTGCCTGGCTGAGAAGATATTTAAATGTTTAAAGAACATTTCTAAGCTTTGCCTTTGTTTTTCTCTCAAGAGCAGTCATGTAGACAACTGTCAAATACCTTAGCACACTTTGAGGTTTGTATGCAGTGTTAGAAACAGCAAAGATGGCTGTATTGGACTCTAGGATTTTATTTACTTTTTTGTCGTTGTAACAAGGTCTCACTATGTATCTTGGCTGGCCTGGGACTCTATGTGGCTGGTTTCAAATTTATAGTGAGACCTGCCTCTGCCTCCCGAGTGCTGGGATTAAAGACTTGTGTGCCCATGTGCTTGTTTGCCATTTGAAACAGAGAAAAAGAGAAAAGGAAGAGGTCCAGTATAGGTCAGCGGGGAGAAGGGGCAGGAGAAGTCACAGCAAGTGTTTGCAAGTGATTATTTGCAACTTTGGAAGCAGATAAAATACTGACTTACCGCCATCTTTTGGTTTTGGAGAGAAGAATTTGAGAGACTCTAAAACTTTTTTTTAAAAAACTCTTTTATGATAAATATTTTGTGCTATTTTATCTCTTTAGTTTTTGTCTTTGCAAAGTGAAAATGTGTAAGCTCGGTGTTTGTAAGTTAAATTCAGTGTACAAGTTCTATAGCAATGAGACGGAGAGTGGCTTAACTGCCACTCAGAACAAGAAACACTGTTTTAGATGTGTTTATATATAATTCTCTTTTAACTTTTTATTCTGATAAGTTCTTAACTTTGCTTAATTCCTTGATTTTTTTCCCTCCACTCTTAAGCTACAGAGATACTTACTGCTTAACTTTTAAAAAGTTAGCCAGGTGGTGGTGGCGCACGCCTTTAATCCCAGCACTTGGGGAGGCAGAGGCAGATGGATCTTTGTGAGTTTGAGGCCAGCCTGGTCCCTAAAGTGAGTTCTAGGAAAGGCGCAAAGCTACACAGAGAAATCCTGTCTTGAAAAACCAAAAAAAAAAAAAAAAAAAAAAAAAAAGTTATTAACTGGTTGGGTAGCCTATGCAAGGCACATTTTAAAGATATATATATATATATTTTAGACAACGTTTCTCTGTGTGATAGCCCTATAGCCTGGCTGTTCTGGGACCTGATTTTTTGACCAGGCTGGCCTTGAACTCACAGAGGCCTGTCTCCCTAATACTGGGATTAAAGGCATGTGGCCACTACACTCAGCTTCCTGATAAATTTAATACAAGGTCGTTATAAGCAGTTTAATTAAACAGAAGACAAATATGTAAAAATATTGCCAAGAGTGGTATGCAGTAGATATGGAATATGGCTATGATACCTTACATTCCAGAGATTGAGGCCAGAAGATTGGGAGTTCTGGGCAAACTTGGACTACTTAATGACACTTTGTTTCAAAAACGAAAAAAGAGGAGAAGGAAAGGGGAGGAAAAGCATTGAAATAAGTACTTGTGAGGTTGTTAAGAAAGATAACCACTCTTGACACTTTGTTATCTAAGTATCCAGTGAGGTCTGTTATAGGGACAATTTTGCAATTTTAGGAAACAAAGTTAGAAAACAGGCCTCACTGTTGACACTTTGTTACATATTATCCAGTGAGACAGTACTCCTATGTAGTGCTTATTGGCCTGGAACTGTGCAGACCTGGATGGTCTCTCTCTGCTTCTGCCTCTGCCTCCCCAACAGGGAAGCACCCAGGAATCTTGCTAAGAAAATGTATTAGCCAACATAGCAGTACTTGGCAAAAAGTGCTATGTATAAAATATTTGACATCCATTAATACATTGGGTCATCACAATGAACATTGTATTTGGATTTGATCATTTGCTCTAATTTACATGGGAGGAAACTGAGTTATAGAGAAGGTAACAAACATCAAAGTACATAGTAAGCAGTCATGGTTAAATCAGCTCCACCTAATTTGACTCTATTATTACTTAAGTATGTTAATGTGTTATACTGTACAACAATACTATACTAATTTTTCCCCTCCCTTTCCCATTTGAACGTCAGCATTGCTAGTGCTGGGGAGATGATTTAGTGGGTAAGAGCACTCGCTGTGCAAGCATGAGGACCCGAGTTCAGATCCTCAGCCCCCAGTAAGCCAGGGGTGCTGTTGCACTAACTCCTCCACTGTGAGGGGCAGAGATGGAAGGATTGATGGCCAGCCAGTCCAGCCAAAGATGCTGAGCTCCAAATTCAGTGAAACACTGTCTTGAGGAAATAAGGTAGGGAGTGATAGAATAGGTAATCCAGTGTGCCTCGGCCTCTACCAGCGTGTACACACCCACACACCCACACACACCTGTGTGCACAAATGCACACACAATCACATAAGAATTATATTGTTATTTGTCATATTATATTCTGCGTGTACTTGCGCACATCCATCTCCCTCCCCCCCCCCCCATTCTGTTGAGAACCCTCAATTTTAGACCATGGATTTCTTTAGGCAGTGTTGGTAATAGTTTATCCATTAGCAGAGAGTGAAAAATCCTAAGGCAAAATAAACAAACAAAAAAACCTGAAAAGATTACATGTAAGATAACACCAAATGTCCCAAAGGTAAGCACAGTAATTATCTTCAGATATTTGAAGGACTGTAGAGGCCACAATGAGGCCCAGCAAGCAGAAATGAGATGATGTGTGCCAAATATGGAAGAAGTTTCCAATAAAGTTCTTTCACTGAAAGCGGGGAAGTAGAATAATAGCCCAGAATTTTCAAATAGAATCTCTGGAATAGGTGGAATTGGGCTAACTTGACAGGTTATTTCAATTCAAAATTCTGTAACTGTAATTTTAGGACATCTTAGAGATGATATCATTTATAGTTTGTTTAGCCTCTTAGCAGTGCTTATAATATTCTAATTTTTTAGTTAAAGTAGGACATTTTAATCTAGAAGATTTGACAGAAGTATCAAAATCAAGCATTAATCTTCTAACTGTAAGTAAATTCCCAGATAATTTCTATTTTGTGCTTTGGCTTACTCAGACAATCAAGATTTTTGACAGGAGCACATAGCTGTTTTATATAGTGAAATATGACTGACTAGTTTTCTCTATTTGAGTCATTAATCTGAAACTATTATAAATCAAAGAAATATTTTACTATGCTGTGTTGGTATTGCTATAGGAGGAGATGTCAAGTATGTAGTCAGGAAGCATGTATTATAGCTTTCAGTTAAGTGCATTGTACTTAACTGTGTAGACAGTATCTTACACATTTACCACACAGAGAGTACTTTACAAATTATGGAAAATGTACAGTATTTGAACAGATAATTTCCCCCACTTGAATATGTATTTGTATATCTCAAAACTGACTTTTCCACGGTCATGGATTTTAGCACTAGACAAGATCTTTCTATAGTCTCATATACTAAAAGCAAAGTGGGTTAGACTTACTTATTGTTACAGTTTCCTTTCATAAGTAAAAATCTATAGTATTTTTACAGGTGACCATAAATGAGAGAAATACCCTCTATGATGACATGTTTTATTTAGAACACTGTATCACAGAGAACAGTTATAATTTACTGACTCCAATATTTATACTATTGTTTAAGTATAAGGGGCTAAAATAGCTACGGATTTGGTATATTGGAATTCTGTAGATTGGGGGAAAAAGTTCTACTATATCTTGTGCTTTCCATACACTTTGATTTTACTCATACCACTGTGTTTGGTTTTTTGTTTTGTTTTATTTTGTTTTTTCTTTCGTGCAAGGATTGGGCCTTAAAGATTAGGTAGTTAAATTGGTCATCAGCCTTGTTATTTGTGAAGGAGAGGAATAAATAATTTCCTCTATCCTTTTTGTTGTTGTTGGTGGTGGTGGTTTCTCTGTGTAACAGCCCTGGCTGTCCTGGAACCCAGCTCTGTAGACCAGGCTGGCCTTTGAACTCAGAGATCTACCTGTCTCTGCCTCCAGGGTGCTGTGACTAAAGCTGTGTGTCACTACGCCCAGCATCCTCTATCCTTAACAAGTTATTTGTTCTTACATCCCCCACCCAAATTTATTTATTTATTTGCTCATTTATTTATTTGTTTGTGTGTGTCCACTCTGAGAGGCCAGAGGTATCAGATCCCACTGGAGCTGGAGTTAGGTGTAGGTGGTTGTGAGCTACATGATGTGGGTGCTGGGAACCAAACTCTAGTCCTCTACAAGAGCAGTAAACTCTTTTTTTTTTAAATTTTTATTTTTCCCCCTGGAGCTGAGGACCGAACCCAGGGCCTTGCACTTGCTAGGCAAGTGCTCTACCACTGAGCTAAACTCCCAACCCCTGAGCAGTACACTTTTTTTTGTTTTTGTTTTTGTTTTTCGAGACAGGGTTTCTCTGTATACCTTTGCGCCTTTCCTGGAACTTGCTTTGGAGACCAGGCTGGCCTCAAACTCACAGAGATCCACCTGGGTCTCCCTCCCAAGTGCTGGGATTAAAGGCGTGCACCACCACCACCACCACCACCACCACCACCACCACCACCACCACCACCACCACCACTGCCGCCTGGCGAGCAGTACACAAGCAGGTAAGGGTGCTTACCATCCTACTTACCAGCTTGAGTTTGCTTCCCTAAAACCCTTAGGATGAAAGGAAACTCCAATGGGTTGTCCTCTGACCTCTACACAAACTCACTCTCTCATTCTCTCTCTCTCTCTCTCTCTCTCTCTCTCTCTCTCTCTCTCTCTCTCTCTCTCTCTCTCACTCACACACACACACACACACACACACACACACACACACACACACACAAAAAAAAAAAAAAAGTTTAAAAAATTATGTCTTTCATCAAAATTTATTGTGTGTAATTTGAATTTCCCAACAAGATCAATAATTGCTTGTAACTCCAGCTCCAGATCAGACATCTCTGGTCTTTGTGGGTACCTATACTCATGTGCACACACCTATACACAAACAATGACACATAAAAATAATAAAATATTTAAAGATTTATTTATCTATTATGTATACAGTATTCTGTCTACATGTATGCCTGCATACCAGAAGAGGGCACACCAGATCTTATTATAGATGGTTGTGATTGCTGGGAATTGAACTCAGGACCTCTGAAAGAGCAGCCAGTGCTCTGAACCTCTGAGCCATCTCTCCAGCCTCTAATAAAATATTTTTAAAATATTGAAATTCTTTTCTTTTGTTTAGTAGCCATATAGCCTTGAGCAGATTTTTCCAAACTCAGTGTATTTCCCCATAAAGTGGGATTGGTATTGGCACCAACCATGTAAAATTATTTTCTATATTGACAGACTTGCTGAGAAAGAAATCAAGGAAAATACCCCATTTACAATAGTAAAAAAGAAATCTGGTAATAAATGCAACTAAGATGAAATATATCTATGAGGATAACTTCAGGACACACACACACACAGAGAGAGAGAGAGAGAGAGAGAGAGAGAGAGAGAGAGAGAGAGAGAGAGAGAGAGAGAGAGAGAGAGAGAGAAAGAAATTGAAGACCATACCAAATGATTGAAAGACCTTCCATACTTGTAGAGTTGATACTAATTGCTCACAGATGCTTGTTTGAACAGTTGAGTCTGCATTAACTGCTATCAACTGTAGTAAGCATTGCTGAGCCAGGCATGGTGGCAGACACCTTTAATTCTGGCACTCGGAAGTAGGGCAAGAGGAACACTTTGAGTTCGAGGCCAGTCTGGTCTCTGTAGAGAGTTTCAGGAAAGTCGAAGCTACATAGACCCTGTCTCAAAAAATAAAAGGAAAAAAAAAAATAAAAGAAATCAGCAGTACAGTTTCTCTGTGAGCAGCACAAATCTGTGACTCTAAATACAGGAAAGCAAGTAAAACTTCCTTGACATTCCATCTCACCTGAGCCAGAGTGGTTATTAAGAAAGCACGTGACAGGAAATGTTGGGAGAGCACGTGGAGAAAGACCTTTATTGCTCTTGGTAAGAGTGTGAACTGGTGTAGCACTTGGTAGGAGTGTGAACTGGTGTAGTCAATCTCAAAAGAACTAGTTAGAGCTGTCAAATGACACAGCTCTACTTCTCCTGGACATACACTTACAGGACCCCACCACAGAGACATTGTGGTGACCATATGGTCTTAAGACACACATGCTGTATTTCACCATGAAACTTGATGCTTGTTGTGGGCATAGCTGTCCTACTTAGCAAATTGTTGGCTAGTCCCTTCTATTCTTTTTTTTTTTTTTTTTTTTTTTTTTTTTTTTTTTTTTTTTTGGTTTTTCAAGACAGGGTTTCTCTGCGTAGCTTTGCGCCTTTCCTGGAGCTCACTTGGTAGCCCAGGCTGGCCTCGAACTCACAGAGATCCGCCTGGCTCTGCCTCCCAAGTGCTGGGATTAAAGGCGTGCGCCACCACCGCCCGGCCCCCTTCTATTCTTAATTGCCACATCACAAGTAGTTTCATCATGAAAGGATACTGAATTTGGGTAATCTTTTTCTTCATCATTTAATAGGATGTGAAGATTTTATTAGGCTCTTGACAAGCTATACTACATGAATTGATTTTTTAGATATTAAATTAGGCTTGCAGGCTGGAGATATGACTTAGTGGTTAAGAGCACTGACTGCTTTTTCAGAGGACCCAGGTTCAATTCCCAGCATCCACAAGGTGGCTCAAAGCCCTCCTTAACTCTAGCCCCAGGGTATCCAACCCTCTCTTTTGCTCAGACATGTACAGGTATGTATGCAAACAAAACACCTATATTTATAAAATAAATCAATAAATTTATAAAATAAAACCAAAACAAAATAAACAAAGCTCCTTTTTAAAAGGGGAAAAACCTGTCCTTTCCCTTAAGAAAGAAAAGGAGGGGTGGGGGAGGAGAGAATTAGGCTTGTATTCCTAAAATAGATTTACTTACTCAGGCTCTTTCTCTCTCTCCCTGCCCTCTCCTTTCTTTCCTCCTATTAGTGGTTATTTTATGGTTAAGAGTTATTTTTGTTTACAGTCAACTTTAGTCTTTAGTTTGTTTTACTTTGTTTTTAGCTATAATTTTAATTCATTAATTGTAACTGTTTACTTTTTCTTTGGTTTTAATAGGCTATCTAGATGATTGTATTAGTAAACAATGTAATTAATTAGAAATTTTTTTTTAATCTCTGGCCAGAAATTAGTGCATTTGTAGACTTCTCATATCTTACAGCAAAGGAAACAAATATATTTTGTTTTTAATAAGTAAGATCAACAAAGTAGGTTAAAAATTAATATTGACATTATTTTCATAACCTGTCTTCAGTGGAATGTTTTTATGTTTGCATTTTACTTTTATTAAATTTGTTATTTGAAATACTGTGTATTCTAAAAGTGCCATATTGAACAATGTTCTTTCCCCTTTCCCACTTTCTGAATTATACATTACAACAGAACTAATGAATGTTGTCCACAATGGTTCCCCAAACTCTTTTGTGTGTGTGTGTGTGTGTGTGTGATTTTTTTTTTTTTTTACATGGGGTTACTCTCTGTGGCCTGGCTGTTCTAGAACTCCATTGTAGACCAAAAATGCCCTCAGAACTCCCAGAGATTTGCCTGCTTTTGTCTCCCAAATGCTGTGATTAAAGGCATGTCCCACCACCCAGCCTACTGAACTCATTTTTTTAAAATTTATTTTTAATTATGTGTATGTGTATGCACTTGAATTGAGTGCCCTCAAGACCACACCTATTGGATCTCCTGAGCTGGAGTTACAGGTGGTTGTAGCCATCTGATGAGCATTGGAAGTCAGGCCCTCTAGAAAGAATAGAACTCACTCTTAACCACTGATCCATCTCTCTAACCCTCTCATAGTCATTCTTAAGGTCTTATCAATTGAAGGATAGATTGCTGATTGAAACCCTCTGTTGCCAGTTATTATAGTTTACAATGTAACTTTCTACCTGGCAGGGGAAAATACAATTTCTTACTCAATTTTTAAAAATATTTTGTTTGTTAAAATAACAACAAAACAGAAAACAAACCACCAGCAACCAACTAACACACTAACCAAAATGATTTAAAATTGACAAAGCATAGGATTTGTCTATAGTCTGAATCAAAGGTTTCTCAAACTTGTGCCTCATCCAGTCCTTGTATTTGACTTTTCCACTACTTGTCTAGTGCATTTAGATTTTTGAGATTGAGCAGTCTTTGTCCTGATGTTGAGAGGGGGAAGGACTGTAGTGCCTCAGCATCCTGTGAGTGAGCGTTTTAATATCTCACAGTTTCAAGTCTACTCAAAAGAACTCTTTGTTACTTGTTATATATGATTGTCTTCCTTCCTTGGAAAGTGTCTTGCCCTCTCTTCACTTTATTCCTTAAGAGGACAATCTTCTTTTGTTAATATTGACTTGTTTTTCACAAATACGTGGTAGTTTCTTATTTACCCTTTCTTTTATCTTGCACATGCTATGCATTCTACGTCTATGATAAGAATATCAGTGTGTGTGTTTGTGCGCGCGCGCGTGCATGCGTGTGTGTGTGTGTGTGTGTGTGTGTGTGTGTGTGTGTGTGTGTGTGCGTGCCTGTCTTTGTCTGACTATCATTCAGTTTCAGGGCACTGTTTTAGTCATTTTTGTTGTTGCAATAGTAAAACACTAGAGACCGAGTAATTTTTTTTTTTTTTTTTTTTTTTTTTTGGTTTTTTCGAGACAGGGTTTCTCTGTGTAGCTTTGCGCCTTTCCTGGAGCTCACTTGGTAGCCCAGGCTGGCCTCGAACTCACAGAGATCCGCCTGGCTCTGCCTCCCGAGTGCTGGGATTAAAGGCGTGCGCCACCAACGCCCGGCGAGACCGAGTAATTTAGAAGAGCGGGTTATTTGGCTCACTTTCTAGAAGCTGAGAGAAAACCAAGAACATGGTGTTGACATCTGCTTTGTGGACAGTTGGATTGCATTATAACACGACAGAAGACATCCCAGGGTGTAACAGAAGGTCTTTGCCAAAGAGAGCTTGCTTCTATAACATGGCCACTTTTCTGATACTCATGAATCCATGAATGGATATTTATGAAGGCAGAGCCTTCATGGTTCAATCATTTTCCTAATACCATGGATGTAATTTGAGGGATTATTTTCACCACCACCACCCCCAAACACACACCCTTTTTTTTTTGAGACAAGGTTTCTCTATGTAGCCTTGGCTGTCCTAGAACTTACTGTGTAGACCAGGCTGGCCTTGAACTCAGAGATCTGCCTGCTTCAAGTGCTAGGGTTAAAGGCATGTGCCACCATGTCCAGCTCAAATATATTCATTCTAATTCTGTGTGATACCAGATTGTGCTTGATTTAGTGGTTTAAAACAACACATTTATTATCTCATTGTTTCCTTCGGGCATGTGTCTTGTCTTTTTTCCTCTCCTTTTTATTTTGGGATATTTTAAAAATTGGTTTGCTTGTCTGTCTGTCTGTCTGTCTGTCTGTCTCTCTCTCTCTCTCTCTCTGTGTTCTGAGCCACCAATGTGGGTCTAGGGAACCTCTCACTCTTAGCCACTGGGCCATCTCTTCAGCCCAAGTTTTAGTTTTTGCTCATAGATTTGTCCTCCAGTTATCTTGAATATAAATGTTATGATATTCTAATTGACTTTTAGTGTAGAAAATGGCAATATAGTGTTTCTTAATGGCAGACAAACAGAAAGGGTGCCCTTCTGCTATCAGAGTCTCACAGAAAATTCACCAAATAAGTGTGTGCTGCTCTGTCACCCCCAACATAGACCTAATATATGTTGAGGTTGCTTTTATGGTGAATATATTGTTTCTATGAAAAAAAAAAAAGGAGGTAGAAAAGACTGAAAGACATTGGTGGGCTGGCATAAATTTAATAAGAATGTGGGTTTTACCTAAGACTCTTTCTTCTTTTATTTTATTTTTGATTTTGAGACAGGGTTTATTTGTGTGGCCCTAGAACTCTGAGACCAGGCTTGTCTCGAACTCACAGAGATCTGCCTGCCTCTGCCTCCTGAGTGCTAGGATTAAAGGTGTGTGCCACCACGGCCAGGCTGGTTTTTTCTATTTTATAGTGGGAATAATAACTTCTGTCACAAAACTGTTTTCTGGGATGGATGAATTAAATAAGGTAATACAGATTGAAATCCTGTATTAGCACAAATGTTAGTTTTCATTTCTAACTCATGTTGATAATTGTAGTTACTAGTAGTTGAGTAACATTCTTTGTTCAACAGTACATAAAGAAATTGGTATTTATATGATCAGCCTAGTGTGGTTTATTGAAGTTTCAGTTGAAAATGTAACCTTCCAGAAGACCTCAGCCCACTTAAAATACCTAGAAAGTAATTTTGTATTGGTACTTTATTATATTGTTGGAGGAGGTGAGATATAACTGACTCATGTGTTTGTAATAGCCACCATATAGCCTTTACTCTGTGTTAAAAATAATTCTAGCCGGGCAGTGGTGGCGCACGCTTTTAATCCCAGCACTTGGGAAGCAGAGCCAGGCAGATCTCTGTGATTCGAGGCCAGCCTGGTCTACAGAGCAAGATCCAGGACAGGTGCCAAAACTACACAGAGAAACCTGTTTGAAAAACAAACAAACAAACAAACAAAATTTAAAAACTCTTTCAAGAAAGAGGAAGAGCAGACTGGGGATTTCATACACAAAGTTTGTGTTTTCCTCTCCTGAGGATTCGTGTCTCCGCTCTGAGACATGACAACATATATGGAGTAGTGCTCCTCAGGGAAGCTCATGAAGACTCTTGATGAATAATTGTCCTCAGAGCACTAATACATAACTGTTTGGTTGATTGCTTACTTACCTGATCTTCGGATTGGTGAACTCTAGGTAACTCACATCCTCCAACCTAAATCACATAATCTATTTTTCTGATGGCCAACCCTACCTAAAAATCCAAGGGGTCTCACCCCTGATCTGCAGAGAGGCATTCCTACTAAGTAAAGTGTAAATTTCTCCTAAAAGTCAAGGACAGAGAGCCAAACTGATTGTATTGAGACAGCCCACGGTAACTGGACTGTTCTTGAGCCCTGATCCTCTTCCACTTTCCAATTGCTTGTACTGTAGCCCAACTCAGCCAACAAGGCTGAATTCCTTACTTCACTAATACATTTAACTGTTAGACAAACTCTAGCCTTTGGTAACTTGATTCAGCCTCATCCACTTATTCTTTTATCAGATATTTTGCATTCAGTGGACATGTGTTGCTCCAGAACACAGTCTTGTTTTCCAAAAGCTTACTTCCGTGGTGTAACTTTGATTCTATAGTTATCTTCCAGCCAGACTTACAAAATAATATAGAACAAAATAACCTTCATTGAATTGCAGTACAGCCTTCCTACATCTCCTAGTTCATATTACTATTGCTGTGATAAAACACTGTGACCAAAAGCAACTTAGGAAATTGGTTTCTATATCCACTTCACTGTACATCGTCAAAGGAAGTCTGGGACCAGAATTCAAGCAGGAATCTGGAGGCAAGAGCTAATGCAGAGGTCATGGAGGGATGCTGCTTACTGGCTTGCTCCCCATGACTTGCTCAGCCTACTTCCTTAAGAATACAGGACCACCACCCCAGGGCTGGCACCACATGCAAAAGGCTGGGCCCTCCCACCTCAATCACTAATTAAGAAAATGTTCTACATGCTTGCCTACAGCCTGATCTTATGGCGTCATTTTTTCAATTGTGGTTGCCTTCTCTCAGATGACTTGTTTGTGTCAGGTTGACATAAAACTAGCCAGCACACCACTAAATGAAATGAAAGCATTCAGTAACTTCTTAGAATAATGTTTTGAAATTTTTTTTGACTAGGACTCAATATATAGGTGTCCATAGATACTTATGAATATATATGAAAGGTCAAGAGAGAGAGAGAGAGAGAAAGAGAGAGACACGGCAGGATTTCATCAGGGGTTGAGGATTTCATCAGTAGGTAAGAATGCTTGCTGTGCAAATGAGAGCTGAGTTCAGATCCCCAGCACTCACCCATGTTGTCTTTTTAAAGCTTAGTATGAGTATTCTTACCTATAACCCCAACAGAAACAAGTTTGATGGGGCTTGTTTGCTACCAGCTTCACTGATAAATGCTGAGCTACAAGTTATATTTTAAGGGAAAAGGGCACAGAATGATAGAGGACACCAGACATCTTCCTTTAGCTTCCACAAACACATTCATGCACACATAAAAAGGCCCCACCAATGTCTGACAAAACACTAGTCCATTTCATTCATAAAGAGTTTTACTGTCTTAAACTGAAAGCCCATAGTGAAACAATGTCTCATAGCTTAAAAACAAATGAACAAGCAAAAATAACAGTCTTACACAGGCAAGCCATGGAGAGTAATGATGATGGCCCATGATGGAAAGTAGATAATCCTAGCAGTTGGAAGGCAGAGGCAGGCAAATCTCTTGAGTTCAAGGTTAGTCTGATCTACAGAGTGGATTATAGGACAGCCAGGGTTACACAGAGAAACCCTTTCTTGAAAAACCACCACCAGGCTGGCCTTGAACTCAGAGAGGTCCATGTGCTTCTGCGTCTTGAGTGCCGGAATTAAAGGTGTACATCTCTATACCCAGCTTAAACTTATGCATTTGTGTGAGTGTCCGAATGTGTATATGTGTACTGTTTGTGTGCATGGTACCCATGAAGTCAGAAGAGGGTGTTGGGTTTCCTGTAACTGGAGTTATAGGCAGTTGTGAACCATCATCAGGGTGCTGGGAACCAAACCTAGGACTTACACAAAAGCAACAAGCACTCTTAACATTGAGCCATCTCTCAAGCCCCTAACTCAGTATTATTATACTGAGAATAACTTCTTGTGTTAAGGAATTCAGAATGTTTATTGTTTTCAGCAAGTAATGAACTTGATGAGGTTTTGTGATTTGAATTGTTAAATGCATACTTTTCCTTGGATACACTGAAAAAATGACACAACCTGTATATGAGGTATATATGGTAAGATATAGAGAGTAAGATATGTATTGTTTTTTAAAATATGTATGGCTTTATTGTGAATTAAAAGTTATCAGTATTCTGGTATTTTAGCAACCCTATATATCATTCTTTACCTACATATCTCTTTCCTCTCCTTCCCTCCCTTCCTTACTTCCTCCCTCCCCTGCTTTTCCCTTCCTATGATCCTTTTGTCTTAGCCTCTGAGCACTCAGACATTTATTCTTAAAGATAGGCCTTGCTATATAACAGTTGGCAGGGGCTTATTGTATAGACCAGGCTGGCTACAAACCTGTGATTTTTCTACCTGTGCCACCAAGTGTTGAGATTGTGGGTGTGTTCTAGCATCTGTGGTTCCTGTTATTCTGTAATCATTTATTGATTCTTTGATTCCCTCTGCATAAGGTCTAAATATGTTTAGCATAACACATCACTTGATTTAACAGTGTTTATCATTCTTCCACATGCATTTGGTTTTCTTGTCATGATGAACTACTTGTTATTTTAGAATATAACTTCAACTTTAATTATGCTGACATTTCAAGTATACACAAAAGTCAAAGATCAACCCAGCATTAGCAGCCAGTTTTTCAATGTTGTCGTCTTATAGTCATATCTTGTCAGACTTTAGATTTTCCCAGTTGTTGAAAGTGCATACTCAAGTTTGACTTGTTCAGATCAATACATAGTGTTCATGCTTTGCATTTGGTGGATAACTCTTTTAAGTTTCTCTCATTTTAAGTTTTATCCTTCATATTCTTTGGGCCTATGATCCCCTCCCTCCCTCCTTCCCTTCCTCCCTTCCTCCCTCCCTTTCTTTGTGAAAGAAGCAGTCCCTTACCTTGAATAGTTTTTCCAAATTCTGGAATTTATTGATTGCCTCTGGATTTTTACTGTTGAATCTATTATATTCTTTTCTCCTTGGTTTTTCTTGTAAGTTGGGGGAAAAACCCTGCAAATTATTCATTCATTCATTTATTTGTTTGTTTGTTTTTTTTCAAGTTTCTCTGGGTAACCCTGGCTGTCCTGGAACTCACTCTGTAGATCAGGCTGGCCTTGAATTCACAGTGATCTGCCTGCCTCTACCCAAGTACTGGGATTAAAGGCATGCGCCACCACTGCCCAGGCACTGTTATTTTTAAACACAGCTTTTAAGTCTATCTATTTGTTTGAGCTGTCCGTTGGTGATTAAAATACAGACACTACTTAAAAAGCATTACCATATCACTGTAAAATGAAAGTTTTTTTTTTTTTTTTTTTTTTTTTTTTTTTTTTTTTTTTGGTTTTTCGAGACAGGGTTTCTCTGTGTAGCTTTGCGCCTTTCCTGGAGCTCACTTGGTAGCCCAGGCTGGCCTCGAACTCACAGCGATCCGCCTGGCTCTGCCTCCCGAGTGCTGGGATTAAAGGCGTGCGCCACCACCGCCCGGCTAAAATGAAAGTTTTAACCTAACAAGAAAAAGAGCAATGTCATCATTAACTACCAAAGAAAGCTGGATAATCCAATCACAAAATGAAAATTTATCATTTTAATTTATAAATATTACAGTTCACAGATATGAGGAGAATGAAGCAAAATGATCTCTCCACTTTAGCTTAAAAACTCTGAAAATAAATTGACAAAACTCAGGAACATATTTGACTTAAGTGTAATTTTTTTCCTCTCTAAAAGCAACTCTTAGCTGGGTGTGGTAGTGTGGCACACACCTATAATTCCAGCTCTGAAGATATCTAGGGCCCCTAGTTAAGGCCAGCATTGACTAAAAATGAAAACTATGACATCAGCTTACTATTGACAATGAAAACTTCTTATGAATTGTGATTTCAAGTTATTATGGGATATTTGCTTTATATACTTACCTTTTGTGACTGGAGAAATTCACTCATTTGTTTATTCATTGATATTTGGCACTGGGGTTGAACCGAGTGCATCAAGCATGCTAAGCAAGTGCCGTATCACAAACCTACAGAAAAGTTGCAGTGGATTAAAAGAAGTTCTTGTACTTTACCTCATTTGAACAAAGGTTGCAGATCTGATGTTCCATATCCCCTAATACTTTAATAAATATTTCCTACAAATAAGGACATTTTCCTACATAATCCCAATGTGGTAAATGAGAAATTAATATAACGGAGGCTTTAGAGAGGAGGAGGAAAACAAACTATAATTAGTAAGTTTTGACAGAACTTGATTAACATTTAGGAGGAGAAAGTAGATAAAATGATAGCATTGTGTTTGTATTTTTATATTACATAATTTGGAAAATAACTTTCTCCTCATGGGGATATAGTTTAAAACCCTGAATTCTAGTAGCAGAAGAACTGCTTGGTTATTATTCTGTTAAGATTAATTGTTAAGCAGTTACAATGTTTGAGTAAAGTAGTGGAAGCCGCTGAGAAGCTTTGTAAGAAAGTGAGGTGGTTTGGGGATTGCTCCTGCTCTGTGACTTGAGCACTCAGGAGAATAAGGGGAGGAAGGAGAACAGCAGGGAATTAAATATGGCTTTGCACATACTAGTTCATGTCTGAGCCGTATCCCCAGGACCCATATCTTACCTCTCAACCCAGACTGTTCTTTGTTTAAGGATCTAGCTCCAATTTTCAAATGTTAGTGCTCACTATTTGAAACTCAAGATGAAAAGAATTACATACACATACACTTTCTCAACTAGGTTTCCTATTTTATCTTTTCGTATACTGGAACTTTGTCTAGAACCAATTGTTGACTCTTCTTGTAATTCAACCATATTCCATCCATACTTTACTAGTCTTTGCATCTTTAAGTAGGTGCTAGAAAGAGTTAAAAAAAATACTATCTTTATTATTAGCAACCTGACATTTTGAGAAAGCTGCTCACTTTTATTTATATTTAAGTTAATCCCTATAAATTACTATGATTGCATTAATATGCCATAAGAGAGATAGCTATAAAGCATTGTCTCTTTAAGGAGGTTATTTTGTCTTATAATCCATATTCCCCTATCCAGTAGCAATGAGATTTTTTAAAATGTATGTTTTATTAAGAGCTTGTACCATGTATGTTACTAGTGCCCACAGAGGCCAGAAGAGTGTATCATTTTCTTGGAACTGGAGTTTCATGCTGTTGTGAAGTGCTGGGAACTGAACTGGGGTCCTTTGAAGATTATCCAGAGTTCTATTGCTCTTAAATGCTGAACCATGTCTCTGGCTCCCTTCAGTGGGACCTTAAGCAGGTCACTTCTTTTATACAAGTGTCCTTACTGCAAATTAAGAATTAGGAGCAGTACAGAACTAAAACAGATCTGTCTTGAATGTTAACTAGAATGATGTATACAATCTATTAGGATTTGTGAGAATAGTACTTGATGCCAAATAAGCAGTAAGTTTTATCTCTTATGTCAATATTTTTGTAGTTCTTTGCTCTCATGTCCCTTCTGTCATTCTGTAACAAGAGCCACAAGAGTGTCTGTCCTCTTCTGTTTGCCGTCCTCCGTCTCTTTGTTAATGTAATTACCTGTTTCTCATTCAGGATTAAATTAGTTCATAACCGTAAATACTTAGGACAGTGCCTGGCACTAACTAATTACTAAGTACATATTAGCTCTTTATAAATTTTGCATCAGCAAATTACTCTGTCACTGTGATCCTTTCCTTGAGATCAAGGCTCCAATGCCTTGACACTCCTTTTACATGCTGTCCAGCTTGATCGATCCTTGTAGGACTGACTGTTCAGAGAGTGTTGAATTTCTCCTCTAACCTTTGGTCTTCCCAAAAGGAACAGTGATAAAACAGTTTTCATACTGCTATCAGCTGCCTTGTGAAGAACAGCTGGAAAGGGGGCATTAATACAGAGATGAATCTGAATTTTGAAGCAGTGAAGTTTTAACTATTTAAAGTTTTACTGCTTGCTAAAATAGTCTCCTTTTTTTTTTTATGTATAGAAAGGAAAGCTTTATCAGTGATCAAATTCAAGAGTCAAGTATTCTGGCATTTGCCTTTAACTCTAGCACACCAAGGCAGAAGCAGGTGGATCTCTGTGAGTTCCAGGACAACAGAAGCTGACTTTGTCTCAAACAAACAGAAAAACGAATTCAAATCAACCTATTTATTTTTAAGAAGATATTAAACTTAAATTTTATCTGACTCATAGGTTCAGTTAGCACAGTACGAAGAGTCTTGAATAAAGACCAAAATGATTAAGATTTTTGTTGAGAAACCAATGTGCCCATGGAGATAATGAAAATAGTTTCATTTTTTTTTCTTTTTATTTATTTATTTTTATTTTTTTGAGACAGGGTTTCTCTGTGTAGTTTTGGTGCCTGTCCTGGATCTTACTTTGTAGACCAGGATGGACTCAAACTCACAGAGATCCGCCTGGCTCTGCCTCCCAAGTCCTGGGATTAAAAGCATGTGCCGCCACCGCCCAGCTCTTCCTTCCTTCCTTCCTTCCTTCCTTCCTTCCTTCCTTCCTTCCTTCCTTCCTTCCTTCCTTCCTTCCTTCCTTCCTTCCTTCCTTCCTTCCTTTCTTTAAGATTTATTTATTTCATGTGCATTGGTGTTTTTGCCTGCACGTGTCTGTGTGAGAGTGTTAATCCCCTGTAACTGGAGTTATAGACAGCTGTGGGTGTCCATGTGGGTGCTGGGAATTGAACCGGGGTCCTCTGGAAGAACAGCCAGTGCTCTTAACCACTGAGCCAACTCTCCAGTCCCTTAGTTTCATTTCTTAACTTAGGAAATAACAGGGTTTTTTTTTTTTTTTCTTTGTTCTTGCTGCCTTTAGATGACACGTAAAGATACTTAATTTCTGATAAGTCGCTTGGTTAGTGTTCATTTGCATGACCTGCTCTTTAACCTGTTGTTTATCGGCAGCTACTTTTTAGTAGTCTCAATATTTTATTAGAATTTTGTGAAGAAAAGTATTTTTCTCCGGTAAAAACTGCACTGGATTAAAAAAATACTGAGCCACATGAAGCCATTTCTCTACTATTTTAGTTCCCAGATGATTTTTTAAAAACTCTCCCTTTTATGTGTATTTTTAAAAACCTGACTGTAGAAAGTGGCAAGTTGAGAGTTAATGTGTTCCGGAGGGAAGAGCAGTCCGTCGGGGGTTAAACTGCAGTCTAATGGAATAATAACTGGTAGCACCATCTGCTGGCCTACTTCCGCAGAAGGAGTCAGTATTTTTAACGACATCTCTAATATTCATGCTGATGCATTTTGATGCTTTGTGCATTCATTTCTTTCTCTGCTTTGTTGGAATCTGGCTATCTGCTTACAGCTATTGAGGAAACAGCTTTTAGGAGGGCTTGCAGCCTTTATCAGAGCTCAAGAGGATGAACGGTGGATATAAACTTGCCAAGGCAGGAATGTGTTGATAAATCAAAATGTGTATTTGTGGACGGTTGTGCATCTCTTGGTTGCAGCTTGCTAAATAGGCCATTTAGGAATCTTCTTTCAATGCTTTTTTCTTGAGCACTGCCTGGGGTGGTGAAAAAGCAGAGGGCAAGCCTTTGTCTGACGCCAAAAATGTCTTCAGTGAAGAGGCCAAGAGGAAGGGTAAGTGAAAGCCTGAATGAGTGGGAGGAGGAGGGGTTCTTTGGGCTAAAAGGCTAATGGGATTGAATAACCCTCCTCGTTACTGGCTGCTGCTGCGGGAGTCGCACTGCATCGCCATCTTGAGCTTGGTGCTGTTTTCTCAGTCTTGGTTATTTGTTGTAGCCTCTAGGCCTTAAGGTGGCATTTTAGTGATCGTGTCTAAGCCTTCCTTCCTTTCCCAGTGCTGTAGCACTGCTCTAAAACCTTGATGAGGCAGGGATAGAAAGGACACTCAGTAGAACACACTGGAATCGGCATGAAAATGTGTTTGGAAATTCCTGGTTTTTTTCTCTGCTGTAGTCAGAGGCATGTTTACGGGTAAGAACATGACAAAACTGTGATCTAAGCCTATATGGATGAATGCTTGTTTGGAGAGGAAATTCTTTGGAAATGCTCTTGGTCTGCTTCCTGTGGGATTGCTAAAATATTAGTAATTGTAATATAAAACTGTAAAACTTGTTTCTTTCCCAAAGTGCTCGAGTGAAATTACGATAAAGAAAAAGACAAAAATCCACATTTAACTCTTTCATGGGAAAATAAAAACTTTCTTTAATTTTTAGGTATGAGAATGTCTGTTTACTAACTA
Organism: Peromyscus maniculatus bairdii; assembly: GCF_049852395.1. Taxonomy (NCBI): domain Eukaryota; kingdom Metazoa; phylum Chordata; class Mammalia; order Rodentia; family Cricetidae; genus Peromyscus; species Peromyscus maniculatus. The sequence goes on along the minus strand of NC_134856.1, from coordinate 14,320,834 downwards.
GCTAGCTACATTCCTACATTAAAATGATTTTGTGTTCTCTTCCTAGTCTTAAAACAGGGTCTTCATTTTTCTAAAACTGAATATAAGGATAAGTGGTTCTAAGTTACAATAGCTATTTCTGAATTTACTTGAGTTTTGGAGGAAAGATGAAAGAAAAGACTTTCCTCCTAAATGCAAATAATAATTACAGGACAAAATTAGAAATAACTATATTTATAGGACAAAATCTGAATCACTAAGAAGTGCTGTAGAAATATCAACAAATCAATGTCTTTCCTTAACCTTTATTTCCAAGTCAGTAGCTGAGCTGTTTACTATGCACTAGTGTCCAGGTAAGCAGAATGCCTTACGTGGACATTGGTTTGCAGGACCCGTGTATTTGTTTATGTAATGCTCTGGTTAATTTAAAATTTTCAGATATTTATGTCAGTTTTTTTTATATACTTTGGTGTTCTATTTTTTTTAAATGTGTGTGTGTGTTTGTTTGTTTGTTTCTCTAGCCCCCATCTTCCAAGAAGAGTGATGGTTCTGGGACATATACTAAGTTGCAGAATACCCAGGTGAGGGGCATGTCTGAGAAAAAGCCAAGAAAAAAGATGGAATCAGAAAGCAAGCAAGAAAAGGCTAATCGTATAATATCAGAGGCCATAGCAAGAGCAAAGGAACGTGGGGAACGTAATATTCCACGAGTAATGAGCCCTGAGAACTTCCCTAGTGCTTCAGTTGAAGGGAAAGAAGAAAAGAGAGGTCGAAGGATGAAATCTAAGCCAAAAGACAGAGACAACAAAAAGCCAAAAACCTGTTCTAAATTGAAAGAGAAGACAAAAATTGGGTAAGTTGATTGTTAGTTAAATGTAATCTTTTGCAGTTTTTGCTGAAGTCTAAGCTGTGTGACCTGTTTTTCTGCTTTTGATTTGCGTGTGATGTATGGACTCCATTAGGAGAGTTTGACATTGCTAGATACCAGATACACTTTGTTTTTATTTTCAATGAGTTATGTAATACTAGGGTCGCACACATATTACTTTTCTGTCAACATAGTATTTTGTGTATTTGTATTAATACAAATGCAAGGGAGGAGAATAAAAATCTATATTTTTGTGACAGTTCCAAAGTAACTTTCTTTAGTGGTATTGTACCTCACAGGGTACCTAATAGTTTAAAAGCATAACATAAAGTATTTTCTCAGAAAACCCAACCACACAAAAACTCTGGACTGTCATTCTGCAATTACAATAGACATTTACTGATTTGTTTTATATAATAAAGAAGCCAGGTGTTAATGCTTCAAGAGAATCCTAAGAGCAAAGAAGTATTCACCAATCCTATTTATCTATTTAATTTTATTTATTTATTTATTTATTTATTTATTTATTTATTTATTTATTTATTTATTTATTTTTTTGGTGGTGCTATTAGGGATGAAAACCTGTCTTTGTTTTTTGTTTCAAAAGTCAAAACCAAGGTCTTAAATTTTATGCTAAACAAGAAAAGAAAAAAGAAAAAAAAATGCTAGAAAGCACCCTGCAACTCACCTTCATTCCCAGTGCCAATTCTATATATTTTAATTTGATTGTTTATATGTCTTCAAAAAATAAATATTTTTTGTATGTAAAGCTAAGCATAATGTAAGACCATCATAGAATGGAATTGTTCTTGAAGGACTAGTTAGTTATTTTTGAAGTTTTATATAGAATTTTACATAAAGTGCAATGTAAATTTTTGTTGTTCACATATGCACATACACAGAGAACATAGTAAAGAAAATTCCTGTTATGAGACTTCTGTCATTTGTTTACATTATTGTGATAGGGGTTACCAACAAATTGAATTCTTTACTTTCATTCTGATACAGGCAAATAAATGCACTCTGTTCTCAGTATAATGTATCAATAAGTAATATTATTATTGATTGTGCATTATTTGCTTACAACCAACATGAAATTCAAAGTTAAATTTCTTCTCATTTTTTAAAATATTGTCTCTATGTTAGCAGTCTTCATAGCCAGCATAAATTGTGCTGAGATTTCTGTTTTTAGGTTTATTTATTTTCTGTGTATGTCTGAGTGTATACATGTATAGTAGGTCATAGGCCTCCATGTAGATTCTGGGAACTGAACCTAGGTCCTCTATAATAGAAATGAGTACTCTTAACCATTGATCCATCTCTCCAGTCCCTACTCATTCATTTTTTAAAAAGTTTTTGTTCATTTGTTCTTAGTGAAAGTATCTATTTTTCCAATATTATGTCAATTTTTAACTACATTTCACCTTTCACTATACTAAAAGTTAATATTGTTAAGATTTTGTTGTTGTTGTTGTTTTGTTTTTTAAAAGAAGAGGAGAGGGTGTTTTGAGACAGGGTTTCTCTTTGTAACAGTCCTGTCCATTCTGGATCTCGCTCTGTACACCAGGTAGGCCTTGAACTCACAGAGCTCCATCTGCCTGCCTCTGCCTTTGAGTGCTGGGATTAAAGGCATCTGCCACCATCACCTGGCTGTTAAGATTTTTCTAATGTTAACTTGTTCAGAGATATGGGTGGAGAAATGTAGTATTTAGAAAGATAATACTTTGAAAACAGTGACATTGAAATTAGTACATAAGCTTTAAAAGCTATAATAACTGTTACTTGCTTTAACTCTGAGGATGAAGGAGAGACCCAAGCACCTAGAGACAAATAATTCCAGACTTGAGTCTGATTTAAGAAAAAAAAATTGAGGTACAGAAACTAAAGATAGAAATAATTAAATTAAAGAGAAACATGGATTTTTAAAAATGTGAGTTAATATTGTTGGAAATAGTAACATTGCCATGGGCTGTTTGGAAGGAAAGTGAATTTGTTATTTCTTTTTCACTTTTATTTTATTTTTTCGAGACTGGCCTGAAACCTGTTATGTAGATCAGGCTGGCCTCAAACTAGTGTAATCTTTCTGCCTTGCCTCCTTAATTCTAGGATTAGTCCCTGGCTTTGGCTTTTGTCTAGCCCTGTTGGTCCTGGAGCTCTCACCCTGTAGACCAGGTTGGCCTTGAACTCACAGAGATCCACCTGTCTCTGCCCCTCGAGTGCTGGGATTAAAAGTGTGTGCCACCACCGCCCAGCATTTGGCTTATATTCTTAAGAGTTATATTTTTGTTAAAAGTAAGTAGATTATTTAAAATACAACATAATACTTCATCACCAATTGCTTTAATGCTTTTTCTCCCACAAATTTCTCTCCCCAATCCTCAAGTCTTCCGATTTCTAGTAAGCAGAAAAAAATTGTACTTTTTTTTTTTTTTTTTTAAATTTTGGTTTTCTTTCTGTCTTGGTTAAATGCATGTCAAGATACTAAGTAGTCACCACAGAGAGAAACTTGAGAATGTCCAGGCTTTGTGACAGTTTATTGTCAGGCTGAACATGAACCCAAGACACTGCCTATGGTAGGCAAGCACTCTACCACTAAACTACATCTTTACCCATAGACCTTTTGGATAGAGGAGTTGATAAGTTATAGACAAGTGAGTAAAATTGTGTTTTACCTGCTTATTATGAAGTTAGTGCAGCAAATAAATAATCTTGATTATATTTATTATCAAGAAATTAAAAAAATACTGGCCGGGCGGTGGTAGCGCACGCCTTTAATCCCAGCGCTCAGGAGGCAGAGGCAGGCAGATCTCTGTGAGTTCGAGGTCAGCCTGGACTACCAAGTGAGTCCCAGAAAAGGCACAAAGCTACACAGAGAAACCCTGTCTCGAAAAACCAAAAAAAAAAAAAAATACTGTTGTACATCAGGAAAAACAATAAAACATCTTAAATTACATTTGTGTGTGTGTGTGTGTGTGTGTGTGTGTGTGTGTGTGCACATGTATTCATGTGTACAAAGAAGTTGGAGGACAACATATGGCTCCTAGGGATCAAACTCAGGTCATTCATGCTTGGTAGCAAGTACTTTATCCACTGAATCATCTCACCAATGCAGGATAAAATATATTCATATTTCATTATTACGTATTCTAACAAGGCAGTATGCTTTATTGTTTTGATTGGTGAGTTCTTTACTTAGTTATTTGTTGCAGGGTTGGAGGACTTCAAGCCCAGATCCTCTACATGTTAGGCAAGCACTCTCCCACTAGACTGTGTTCCCAAACCTCATTTTGTTGTTGGCCTTTTGCTTATTTTGTTTGTTTGTTGTTGTTTAGAGGGGTGAGTTTTGTTTTTTGGGCTTTATTTGAGACAGCGTCTCACTATGTAGTTCCTTTGGCTTGAAACTCATAGAAACTAGCCACCTCTGCCTTTCAAGTGTTTGGTAGTAAAGGGTTGCAGTACCATGCCTCCTCACAGCCCTAGGTTGTTTTTTTTTTTTTTTTAATTTTTTATTTATTTATTAATTATATATACAGTATTCTGTCTACATGAATGCTTACAGGACAGAAGAGGGCACTGGATCAAATTACGAATGGTTGTGAGCCACCATGTGGATGCTGGGAACTGAACTCAGGACCTCTAGAAGAGCAGACAGTGCTCTTAACCACTGAGCCATCTCTCCAGCCCACAGCCCTAGTTTTTTAATTGTTATGTGAGGAGTTATTCCATTAGAGATCAGTTTGTATTGTCTTAACTAGCATTTTATGATATGTGAATATTTCCTTTTGAAAAAAATCAGATCCTCTAGAACTCAAGTTATAGGCAGCTGGGAGCCATGTGATGAGGGTACTTGGAACCAAATCCAGGTCTTCTGCATGAGTAGCTTTCTCAACTGTTGACATGTCTCTTATACAAGCAGTGTATGCCTGTACAGATACTTACCTGCCATCTTTAGAAGAGGGATAATCATATTATTTGTCTCCTGGTATCATTTTGAGGAGGAAATGGGTTAACATTTAAAACAATATGTAGGCTATATGTAGTGATCAATGGATGTAAGCTATTATATTCTGAGTCCACAAATAACGTATAGCTATTTAGCAAAGAAGTCAAGGCCAAGAGCTACACATCTTCCTAAATGTTATTCTGATTCACTGTCTAGGCTATCTTTCTTTCTTAAGGCTTTGTTCCTAAGCGATCAGCTTAAAAACCAATCAGAAAAAAAATATGAAGAAACAACAGCAACAAAACTTAGTTACTATTTTGTTTTGTTGTTTGTGCTTTTCTTTTGTGGGACTCTTGGTTGACCCTAGGATCTCACACGTAGATTTGTGGTAGGAGGCACTCTCACTGAGCTATACTTTGGGTCCAACTGTTGCTACTTTCTAAGGTCTTTCTTAATCCTGACTTCCTTTCTTACCGAGTATCTGAATGACATAAACAGAGTACTTTTGACCTTGACATGGTCTCATAGATGTATAAATTTCATCAGTTACAGCCCTTGATGATCAAGTCTTTGCTTTTGTATTGTTCATAGTAAGTCTATTCTCTATAGGAAAATGATTTATTAAATATTTGAAGTAGTTTTCTGTTTAGTTATAGCAAAAAAAATACTTAAATTTTGAGATATTTATCAAGCTCAAATATAAATTAAATTTGAGACATTATGAAAGAAAGCAATAAGGCATTAAATCTCAATGCTTTGGTTTTGGTTCTAGGGGTTCAAACACAGGGTCTTCTTTTGTGCTAGGCAGGGGCTCCACCACTAAGTTCTATGCCCAGCCTCTTTTAGATCTTTAAGAGTTTGAGACCAGCCTAGCAGTGGTGGTACATACCTTTAATCCCAGCACGTGGGAGGCAGAGACAGGCAGATCTTTGTGAGTACAAGGCTAGCCTGGTCTATAGTGTGAGTTCCAAGGCAGCTAAGACTACACAGAGAAAGCCTGTCCCAAAACACCAGGAGAGAGAGACAGAGAGACAGAGAGAGACAGAGAGAATTTGAGATCAACTTGGGCTACATAGAGAGAGATCCTGTCTGAAGACATGATAATGGAGTGACATGTGAACTGTAACTTAAGTTTTTTTTTTTTTTTTTTTTTTTTAATAATAGGAATTTTGAAATGACATCAGCTTCAAATATATAATTGTTTGGCATATGGTAACTAAATAGCTATAAAAGTATATGATGTAAACTTATTACATATTCCTAGTGTATCTTTAATAGTCTGTGTAAAGCCAAGCAGTTAAAATGTTCTTCTAATTTTCTTGTTTGAACCTAAATTATGAAACTCAGATAATGTGAAACAGTAATCTGCAGAATGAGTAGGTGTACATGATACTTAGGAATCTCAGTTATAGTTTACATCTCCATTGTTCAGAATGACGCCTTTATGAGACTATTCAGGTTTTGTCATTCACAGAAAGAGGTGTCCTTCATTGAATATAAAATGCTGTTGGATCATGAGGCACTGTCATTTTTGTGTGTCAGAAAGAAAAGTGTTGCCAATTAAAGCTATGGCAAAGTACTAAAAGAATCCTGGTTGCAGAAGTATTACATGTGGTTTTTTATTTGTTTATTTATTTTGTTTGATTTTTACATGTATTTTTTTAAGAATTAAAATTCAGCTGTGCTGTCAGTCATGATGGTGCACGGTTTAATCCCAGCACTTAGGAGAAAGAGGTAGGCAGATCTCTGAGTTTGAGACCAGCCTCTTTTATATAGTTAGTTTCAGGATGGCCAGTGCTACATAGAGAGACCTTGTCTCAAAAAATAAAAACAAACTGTACACAAATATGTTGAATGATTGTGTAGATTCTTAATAGTTATTTATATGACATACTCTCAAAAAGAAAAGCAACATTAAATTCTGGATAGGAAATACTGAAAAATTAAAGTTACCAAAATCTGACCATATAATAACCTTTCATATATTTAAGGATTACTGTTTTTTTGTTTGTGATTTTGTTTGTGATTTTTCAAGACAGAGTTTAACTCTGTAGCCCTGCCTGTCAGTGGAACTTGCTCTGTAGACCAGGCTGACCTTGAATTAGAGACCTGACTGTTTCTGCCTTCAGTGCTAGGATCAAAGGTGTACCCACCATGCTTGTCTAGAAAAATACATTTTTTGATGTCTTTGAAAATGACTTCATTTCTTTTTAATTACCTGGCAAAAATAAAAATAAAATAATGTATTTTTGCCTGTTTTCTATGCATACAATTATGTGGGTAGTTCTTGTTTTGGTTTGGGTTGATTGAGATAGGGTCTTGCTGTATAATTCAGGCTGGCTTTGAACTCATAGCCCTTCTGCCTCATCCTCCTACATGTAAGGATCACAATTGCGAATCATTTGCACCAAATATGATGGGTGTATTAATCACAGCATATGGACTAATTGAGTAAGATTTATTGTCCAATTATTGCAATGAGAGAATCAACAGGGGGCAATTACAGCTTGACACAGTGTCGAGTTTAGCCTGTTAACAGAATCTACTTATAATGAACGGGCTGGATGTAGATGAGTGCATAAATTACTCTCAAAATCAAATGTAGGTACCTCAGGTATAGACACTATATTTAACAAGTCAATTAAGAGCTCAATTTTATACCATAGTTTCAAATTGCTCTTTTCTGTTGGAAACTGGACATTTAGGGGTGTTTGGTTGGTTTTACCTGAATATCTGTTGCTAGTTTGTTGTTATTAATAACAGATCCTTTTAATATTGTTTTTGAGACCATATGGCTGGTTGGCCTGAAACTCACTCTGTAACCCCGGCTGGCCTCACACTCACAGAGATCCACCTGCCTCTGCCTCCTGAGTACTGGGATAAGGGCACTTGGCTCCTTTAAAAGTTTTTTAAAACCGAAGTTTCATTAAGAATGTATTATTAAGTTGTTTTATACTATGTTGCTTTGTTTTGTGAATATTTCTCCTTGAATTATAAGATCATTGTATTTGACGAATGTGTTTACAGTGAAAATTTTTTATTTATAATTAATTTTAACTGTAGAATTAATAGTTCAGGATGTTTTACAATATTTGGGTATTTGCTTACCCGACTTCCTCTTGTTTTTCTATTAATTCATCGGAGTTCCTTCAGATACCATTTATAGCTATCTGTTGTCATTGTATAGCCGATAAAGACCTCTGGTTGCTCAAAAGCCATACAGACTTTAAGGTAAAAAATTTACTGATAATAGCATTTCAGATTTCTCTGTTCATCAAACTTTATTCATGTTAAATATTTATTGACTGTCTGAATAAGAGGTCTCATAGCAACCTGGTAACAACCTTTGCTGTTGTGTTTGTTTTGTTGTTGTTGTTTTGCCTTTTACTAGATTTCTGACTTTGACAGTTTTGTTTTATTATTTGGTAATGAACTCTTCCTGTCAGCTGAGACAGGTCCCTGCTCTGATTATCTTAGAGTTTTCTCAGAATTAATAAATAGTTTAGGCAAATGAACTTTAAAATTCAGTGTAGTATAAATAAAAAGAAGTTTGAAAGGTGTCTTGAACCTTGGCATGGTGGTGCACAGCTTTAATCTCAGCACTCAGGAGGGAGAGGCTGATGGATTTCTGAGTTCGAGGCCAGATTGGTCTACAGAGTGAGTTCCATCCAGGACAGTCAGGGCTACACAGAGAAACCCTGTCTCTAAAACAAAACAAAACAAAAAGACAGTTGTTTTAATTCATTCCCAGTCTGCTGGGAGGACAGACTCCTTGGGGAGGGTTACTTTAAACTGGAGTCCACTGTGCTGGGGCTCGGTTTGCCCTCCCTCCTGGACCTGAAAGGTGAAGCTTGCACGTTGGAGGCCAACCCAGGCAATTTAGAAAGATTCTGTTTCAAAATAACAACTTTGAAAGGGCTGCAAATGTGACTTAGTCCAAGTGCTTGTTTACATGTGCGGAACCTGGGGGTCAGTCCCAGGATATTGCTCTCATAATTCCTAGATTTGAATCCTTAGAGTTGGAATCCACAAATCTAATGTTTCTTTTCCTTGTTTGTTTTATACATTTGTCTTGGTTTAGATTTTTACTTTTTAATTTGAAGTAATTTCAGACTTGCAAAACTTGGTTAGAGTTCTTTTAGGCTTTTCTTTCAACTTCCTCAAATGTTAACATTTTATGTAACTGTAGCACAAGGATCGAAACTAGGAAATAACCATTTGTAATCTTGTTAACTAATCCACTGGCTTCATTTCCAATATTGTTTTTCTTTTTGCCTCCTTTTTAACAGCTACTCTAGACAAGGTCTTGCTATGTAGCCAAACTTGCTTCAAATTTTCAATCACCCTGCCTCTACCTTCCTCACACTGGGATCACAGATGATGTTTGCACTGTGACAGCTACTGGTCAGTCCTTTCTAGACATTGATTTTTACAGTCTCTGCTACTTCTCATGAGGCATCTGCATTTTAAATAGACTGCTTACCTATTAAAGCCTAGCCCCTCCTAATCTAATACCAAGTTATTATTCCCCTTAGTAGTGTGTAGATGCTCTTTCACAACAGAAAATAATCTAATAATACAATTTCATACTTTCAAATCAGTGTTCCATGTAAGTTACCGTGGTTTTAAATCTTCAAATTTTTATGTGCTTCTTACCCCCAACCAAGAATTAAGACAGTCAAAAATTATGTCAAATATCAGAATAACGTGGTTTTTTTAATCATGAAACTGTGTCATTTGTAAACAGAAGCGATATGTAATATTTTAGACTTAAACTTAGTAAACTACTAGATCTGAAATATCTGCTGCCACATTAGGGTTTTGTCTCCATCTCCCCTATCCCCTCCAGTGTTTCTCTGTGTAGCCCTGGCTGAACTCGATCTGTAAACCAGACTGGCCTTCAACTCAGAGATTAAAGGCAAGGGCCACTACTACCACGTGGCCGCATTAGGGTTTTATTTTGCTTTGTGATGCCTGAGACTGAACCTAGGGCCTTGCACATGTTAGACAACAGTCTTCCATGGAGCTCTACTGCTCTCAAGAGTTAGTCTTCCAAGTGGAATGTGGTGGTATAGCTCTCAGAACCCAGCACCCAGCACCTAGGAGGCTGAGGCAGGAGCCATCTCTCCAATTCCTTAAGTCATTTTTTTTTAAGATTTATTTTTTATGTATACAGATGCTTTGTCTGCATGTATGCTTGCAGGCCAGATGATGACATCAGATTGTGAGCTGCTATGTGGGTGTTGGGAACTGAACTTAGGACCTCTGGGAGAGCAGCTAGTGATCCTAACCTCTGAACCATCTCTTCAATCCCCTTATGTAAATTTTATATATATATATATATATATATATATATATATATATATATATATATGACAAAGGCTTTTGTTGTTGTTTTGAGACAGAGTTTCTCTGTGTAGCCCTGACTGTCCTGGAACTCTCTATAAACCAGGCTGGCCTCAAACTCACAGAGATCTGACTGCCTCTGCCTCCCTAGTACTGGCATTAAAAGTGTGTGCCACCACTGCCTGACAAGAAATGCTTTTTTAAATCTTTGTTAGGTATACTTTTGTTTGTTTCCATACCAAAAACAGTTTGTATTAAGATGGAGTTGGTAGTGCATAGTAATTATTGTTTAGATAATATTTGTCTGTAAAAATTATTTTTAAACAGCCTAGTATTTTGAGAATCTTCTTTTAATCTCTTTTAGAAATGAATAGTACAACCAGTTCATAGTCATTTATATTTTAAAAAACGATTAAATGACTGTGTGTCTTTGTCCAAGGTGTATGTGTGTTTGTTTGTTTGCTTGCTTGTTTGAGACAGGATCTCACATGTAGCCCTGACTGGTCTGAAACTGACCATATAGACCAGGCTGGACTCACACTCACAGAAATCTTTTTGCCCTTTGCCTCCCAAGTGCTGAGATTAAAGTTGTGCATCACCATATATGGTTTACTATGGTTTCTAGAGAGTCAGGAAATAGGAGGTGTAAGAGGCTGCTGTAGGGGTTGGGGATTTAGCTCAGTGGTAAGGCCCTGGGTTTGGTCCTCAGCTCTGGGGGTGGGGGTGGGATATGGAAGAGGCTGTTGCTAATATGTGTATTATTTTGTAGCAAATAATGTTCTTTAAATATGTTTGGTCATTTATTGTGTGTACGTATGTATATGTGTGAGTGCATGTGTGTCACAGCATGTGTGGTGGTCAGAGAACAGTTTGAGAGATTCAGTTCTGTCCTTCCACTGTGTGGCTCCCAGGGACTAAACCCAGGTGGTTAGACCTGTCAGCAAGTGGCCTTCATCCACTGAGCTATCTTGCTGTGGATATCACTCTGTATAAATAAAATGCTGATTGGTCAGTAGCCAGGCAGGAAGTATAGGCAGGATAAGCAGAGAAGAGAATTCTGTGAACAGGAAGGCTAAGTCAGGAGACGCTGCCAGCTGCCACCATGAGTACCAACATGTAAGATACTGGTAAGCCACGAGCCATGTGGCAAGGTATAGATTTATAGAAATGGGTTAATTTAAGATAGAAGAACTAGATAACAAGAAGCCCGCCACGGCCATACAGTTTGTAAGTGATATAAGTATCTGTTTACTCAGTTGGGTCTGAGCGGCTGTGGGACTGGTGGTTGAGAGAGATTTGTCCTGACTGTGGGCCAGGCAGGACTGGAGAAAACTTCAGCTGCACCATCTTGCCACCCCACATTACTTTTCAAATAGTAGAAGTATACTTAATGATAAAAGGCATCATAAATGCATTAACCAATACATTTTTTACTACTGTCACAGAGAATTATATTTTGTGTATGATCACAGAGCACTGCAGTACAGTAGCTTGTTTACATCAGGACCACAATATCACTGCAAAGACCCTTTACGTCAGTGTGCAGCAGGAATGCTTCAGCTCCTCTAATGTTACATGGTTTGTGACTAAATCAATTTAGGTTTAACAACAGTTTGAGAAAGACGAAAGCTTCCAGGACTGGCAGAGAAGAGTTGATAGAGACCAAATCTCCCTGAAAACCAATATTTAAAGGGGAAGGAGAGGTATGAGAGGGTTTTTGTTGTTGTTGTTGTTGTTGTTTTGTTTTGTTTTGGTCGAGACAGGGTTTCTCTGTGTAGTTTTGGTGCCTGTTCTGGAGCTGTTGCTCTGTAGACCAGGCTGGCCTTGAACTCAGAGATATGCCTGGCTCTGCTTCCGAGTGCTGGGATTAAAGGTGTGTGCTCCACCACCGTCCCCCCCCCCTTCTGAAGTTTTTTTTTTTTTTTTCCAGATTTATTTCATTTTATGTGTGTGAGTGTTTTGCTTGCCATGTATGTCTGTGTACCATGTACATCCTGGAACTGGAGTTGTGGGTGGTTGTGAGCTGCCATGTGGATGCTAGAAATCGAACCCAGATCCTCTGTAAGAACAAGTGCTCTTACCACTGACCATCCATTTGCCTTTGCCTTCTAAGTGCTGGGATTAAAGGAGTTCACCACCACGACCCAGCTGGCTCTTATAATTTAAAGGTCCTTCCCTGCTTCAAATTGTAGTACTTCAGGCTTTAGAGTGGGTAATATTTAATTTTGGTCTATTATTTAAGTTTTTAAAATTTTACTTATTTGGGTGAGGAATACAAGAATGGCATGGTGTACATGTGAATTTCATAGGACAACTTGGGAATTGTTTCTTCCTTCCACCACGTGGTCTCAGGGGTTGAACTCAAGCTGTCAGGGTTGGCAGCAAGAAGCCTTCCTCACTGAACCATGTTGCCAGCCCATCTCTGTTTCTTTCCTTTATTTTTATTTTATGTATAATAGGGTGCATGTGGGTATACCATGTGCAGAAAAGGATTTATCAGTTTTCCTGGGACTGGATTTATAGACAGTTGTGAGCTGCCATGGTGGGTGCTGGAAATCAATTCCAGGGCTTCTAACCACTGAGCTATTGCTGTAGCTTTTCCCACCCCCCCAAATTCTCTCTTCTTAATCTACAGTATTTTGAGCAAATTATTTACCTTTTCTAGGTTCATTTTGGTCTCTTTATAGTAATACTCCTTGCCTGTGCACTTGAACATCAAATAAAAGAGAGCCTTTAAAGTTAGCAAAGAAGCTAACCCACAGCCCCGAGTAAGTGGAAGTTGTGAAGATAAACCTTAGTTCTAAGAATTGAGGTTAGTTTGGATTGGGAAATGAAAATGAAATACATTGAAACTGTATAGATGAGGAGGGAGAACTAGATCATGTCACAACAGTGAATATGGCTTTCGGGCAGATTTGTATTTTAGGAGGGAAAACAGGAAGAAAAATGTCTGAATGAGGAAGGAAGGAAGTGATGGAAGTGGAAAGACAAAAGGACTATAACGATGGCTGCTTCCTTCAGTTTGTTTCAGATTATTTTTATCCCTTTGCTTTCCTGGCTCCAAAAAATAACTACTTTTTCTCTTACTTACTTACCACTACCCACATATTCACAAGATTGCAAGTTAGAAGGCAAATAAGAATTAACATTGTCTTGTTGAACATGTCTAATTAGAGGGGAAAAAAATCATCTACAACTTTTTGTTATGTCACATCTTTGACTGAGACTATCTTATCAGTTTTACATCCATAGTAGAAGATCATACTTTCTTCATCTAGATTATTGTCTTCTTTACATGAATTGTCCTTTACCTTTTCAATAGTTCCTCTGGCTTGCACTTCACCTCTTTCTAGTGACACTACGCCCTTCTTTAAAAATTCTTATCCCTTAATATTGTTTCTTTTTTTAAAGAATTCACTCAAAAATATTTGAAGTCTTAGTCATTAGGTGGTGCCTATCCTGTGGAACATAAGAGCTGACTTGAACTTTAAAAATGTTCATCTTTGCATGTCATTCCAAGGCCTTCTGTGATCCTTACTGCATAGGTCTCCAGCCCTCCCTTCCTCTTGGTGTGTGTTTTATTCATTATTCCTGCTGCACATTTGCCTTGCGTTCCTATGCATCCTTCTGCTGGGGATGTACCATAGCCCTTTCACTGTCTGCTAAACTCATCATTTTCCTCATTCAGGCGACACCTCAGATTCTTCTACTTTTTCTGTAATGCCTTCTCTAATCTTCCATGAACATGAACACTTACAAAATAGTCACACTGCTAAGTGATCTAACTGCAGCACACATATTTAGAAGTTATGACCAGGCAAAGACTTTTCATTTTGTGGTTTGTAGCTAGAGTTTTCCTGCCTTGCCCACAGTCAGGACAAATCTCTGTCACCCGCCAGTCCCACAGCCGCTCAGACCCAACCAAGTAAACACAGAGACTTATCTTGCTTACAAACTGTATGGCCATGACAGGCTTCTTGCTAACTGTTCTTATAGCTTAAATTAATCCATTTCCACAAATCTATACCCTGCCACGTGGCTTATGGCTTACCGGTGTCTTCACATGTGACTTGTCATGGTGGCGGCTGGCAGTTTCTCTGACTCAGCCTTCCACTTCCCAGAATTCTTCTCCTCCTTGTCCTGCCTATACTTCCTCCTGCCTGGCCACTGGCCAATCAGTGTTTTATTTATTGACCAATCAGAGCAACAGATTTGATATACAGACCCTCCCACAGCAGTAGTTCATATAGCAAGAGATATTGAGCGATGCTAAAACATGGTCCCGGTTTCATTTGGACCTGATGTTAAGTTATTGGCATTATGCTTTTGCTCTTTATAGTAGAGAACAAAGTAAAAGGCATACCTTGTTGGCCTGTAAAATGTATTACCACATGGATAGTCATTGGAAGGTTTCAGAACATTGAAGAGCTAAAGTGCTTTTCTTCTGAGGTATGATATAAAGCTGGTAGTACAATTAGCCCAGATTAGGGTAGGGTTAGGCTTGTGCTAACCTACTTTGTTTGTCTCATGGAGCAATCCCAGGGATTATCTACTTTTTCTGTGGGAATGTGTGTTTTTAAGGAAATCAACAAAATGATATATTCCTGAATATATAGTATTCAGTGTATCTTACTTTCATAAAAGTTAATATATTGCAACATCAACCAACAACAACAACAAAACAAAATAGTCACACTGAATTCTGTGCTAACCTCCATTTTAGCATTTTTGTTATGGCCTTGCCTCACTATGATGCTGTGAGGTTAAACTGTCATTTTGCAACTGATATAATTTATAGTTTGTATTTGCTTACTATTACTATCTGTTAAGATTATGTTATGAGCTAATAATATGTTAACTTCACATTGCTGGGACAAAGCATCTGAGATAAACAACCTCTGGAATAATAGATTAGTTTTATCTCATGGTTTCTGAGATTTTCGTCCATAGGCACTGACTGTTGTTGTGGACCAGTGAAGGATCTGAACATCATGTTATACTTTTTCTGTCTTGTAGGCAGAGAAGTAAGACCAAGAGATCAGGCAGTTTGCTCAATGTTAAGGGTCCAAATTGCTGAATCAGTGATCTTACCATGCTTATAACTTCCAAAATTGTTAAATAATTGTTAAAGATTTAGATCTATTTGATGTACCATATATGAAAATATTGGAGGAGTTTTTGGTTTTGGAAATAGAGATATCTAAAAGAGAATTTTGCTTGTTAGTAATGTGGTTTATGATTAACATGGCACTTTAGTAATGGTGTTGTTGAGGCAGATAATGAAATCTAGAATACCAGTTCTTATCTCGCAAGAAAACAGATTTTTAGTTTAGAGATATGTATTTGATATGTGTGTAATATTAAATGCAAAACCAGAAAGTTACACTGACACATACTATAAGAATTATATAAGTAGTATTTCTTATTCCTAGGTACATATGGTATAGATTTGATAAGCTCTGACATACAATCAAAATGTTAACAAATAGCTGATTGTCAGCAGTACAGGAGACATTATTGCAGGGTAGAAGAATCAGAGGCTTTTGCGCGGAGGAGGGTGTTCAAGTACAGTGAGCAGCATCTCTGTAGGCAGGAAGTAGAAAAAAGTCCCTGTTTCTGAATTGGTACAGTAATAAGTTCTTTTATTGTTAAAGACTTGTGTGACTTGAACATTTTCCCATGAAAAATTCATTCAGAGTCCAAGAAGCAATGTTAGGACTTGACTTCTTGCCTGTATTATAGGCTGTATTCAGTGCATTAGAAGAGTTTGTTTTGAAAATATCTATATGGATTTCAGTTTAATTAACATATTTGGTTAGACATGTACAATATAAAATTATATTTGTAATGGCTACTCTATTCACCAAAAATGGAAACTGCAGAGTTCTGAATGTTGATTTCTTTCTTCTGAAACAGCAAACTCATTATTTCATTGGGTAAGAAACAAAAAAGAAAGAATGAATCTTCAGATGAGCCGTCTGATGCTGAGCAGATGTCACAGCACACATTCAAAGACCAGCACTCTCAAGTGAGTACTCACGTTTATTCTGAGAAATGGAACACTGTTAGAGTTATTTAGGGAGCATAATATTGCCTCTTGGATAGTTACACTCTAGTTGAGTGATAAAAATACAATTTATTATATAGTAAGTCCTATAGGATAGCATGATTTCAATATACTTCTAGAATATTACCATATAATATTAGACATGGGAGGAAATTTATCTGCCTTCCTTTAACCCCTCATTTTTCAGTATTGGAACTGAAACTCTAAGAGATTAAATAACAACAAAGTCCTGGATGACTTTTAATGTAAAGCAGTATCCGTTGGTATCTTGGACTTACAGAGTGCTTTGAATGAAATTAATGGTATAGATATTAATTTTAAAAGTAATCACAAAAAACAGAACAAATGGATTGACTCATTACTAGAGTTAATACTTTTTGTCTGCTTGTGTTGAAGAAAAGATAACCTATGATACTAAAAATCCTGACAGACATAAATATTGTGCATTTTGCCTTTAAAAAAATAGGTAGATATCAAAATAATCCTATGGGGATATATAGATAGATAGATCGAGATATATATATATATATATCTATACACACATCTATAGTGAAGGTCATAATAATTCAGGCCACCCTCTGCTTTCTAATCCTTAAAATACGACTGTAGGCCGTAGGGGTGGTGGCAACTGTTGAATTATGGGGCCAGAAAGCCCCTGAATGGCCTTTCTTCTTCCTTATGCAGCTTCTTATCCAATGGGAGAGTAGTGGCTCAAGGCTCCTGGGCTGCTGCAAGAGTTGAGGTAAGGGCAGTGACTGAAGCTCCTATACCATATGGCCTGGCCTTTTCTTCATATGCTATCCTTAACTTAGGTGAACTTCTACTTAACTTACTCAGTATCAGAATTTTTAGTTTAATTTTTACTAGAATAATGCTGGCCATCTTTCCATTTTGTAATTTACCACAGTGAAACAATAGTATAGTTCTTTGTGAACATACCTTACATTTTTTACTGTAGTGTTAGGTTGCTTTGACAAGTGTGCTGCTTTAACAAAACAAAAAGCAAATGTATATTTTCTAATAAGTATAAATCCTTATTATGATATATTTGATTGTGTCATTTTACAAATGAGGGAAAGGTCCATATAGCTTTCAGTGACAACAGTGGATTGTCAAGATGGATTTTTAAAGTTGAATTAAGTTTTAGAGTCAGCAAAATCTAGAATTGTGAATGTAATGTTTAATTCTCTTTAATCTTGATAAAGAGTACTTTTGTAGTTAGACTAAATTTAGAGACCTATATGTTTTTATAAATGCCCCTGCAGCAAATTATGGTAAATATTTATAGGAACCTAGTTTTAACATAACAAAGTATTAGCCACTTAAAAACATAATCCTGTGCTCTCTTTATTCATAGTGCAGTGAGCAAGTCTGCCAAAGCCTTTTATTTTCATAGAGGAGGATAAAAGCTACAAATACACTAGAAGAGACAGCATGTTAGTGTTTTCAAAACATGGAGAAAGCCAGAAAGGCACACTTACCAGTCATGCGGATGTTTGATAAGTTTCCACATTTGAAAACCCATTAGAAATATTGTATGATAGAGAAAGGTAACTGGAGAAAGTGGCACAGTCTTCGACTTCACCTGACATGTGCTGCCGTATGCTTCACCTAAGACGTTTTAGGGTGAGATCATCTGCAGTTTTCTATCAAATCAGTTAATTAGGCTGATAAACTAACTCGTCATAGGATGAAAGAGCAGCTTATATTAAATTGTCTTCATTTTATCCTGTGAAGTTGCCTGAGTGTACATTTTTTGTGAATGTAAAGGAAATTTTCACACCATGCATTTACTTTTTACTAGAGAACAGTGGACATTTCAGAATACCAATAAATAGCCAAGTAACCAGAAAGGAAACTGTAAGATAGTGGAAACTATGTCATAGAATCATACAAAAATATATTGAATGACTCTCAAACTTAATTATTTAGAAATCATGTGTAGTAAAACCTTGATAATTCATGCATGTTTTAATGTAGTAAATGTCAAGTTGAGTACTAATTTAAACTATTTTGAGCATTAAGATCTATATGATGGTTGTAATAGAATTCTAAACATAACATTTAGCCTAAATATGTTCATAGAAATTTTCCTCTAGGGAACAATAAATATTTCATGCGTTTTTCAAATTAATATGTGAAAAAAGTAGATTTCTTGTAGTCTTTTTATTATGGTTATATATTACCTTCCTATCTCTTCCATTAACAAAGTATTGCTTTGATGTTAGAAAATGTAAATGTGAGGCCGGTCATGGTAGTGCACAATTTTAATCCCAGTACTTGGGAGGCAGAGGCAGAAGAATCTCTGAGACCAGCCTGGTCTACAGAGTGATTTCCAAGGCAACCAGGGCTACAAGAGAAACCCTGTCTCTAAAGCAAACAAACAAAAAACACAAATGTGTTTATGTCCAACAGAAAGGCTGCGAGTTAGTTGTTCAGTCTAGCATAGACTTGATTCCCAGTAGACCTTTTTCCTCACCAGCAGAAAGTTTAAGCAGATGGTGACCCATTCTAACAAAAAGGCATGGAATTTGGATACCCACATACTACCTTTCTTGCAGTATTGCTCATCTTGGAAGACAAAGAGGCATGATCTTACAAAGCCACAAACATGGCAAACTTAGTACAATAACAACTTGGTGCCTCTCTGCTACACAGATTCAGCTGGTTCTGTTACAGCTGGTTTTGTTATGGTTGTGAAAATAATGAAAAAGCTCCCATACAGATAATATTGCAGAAACCATTGGTAGAATAAATATATGGGCTATTTTCTGATTCAACTTTTGAGGAATGTCAGGAAAATTACTCTGCATAAAAGGAAATGGTTCAGGAAAAGCAAGAAGGATTGGATTCACCCAGTACACTGCTACTGCCCAGTAGACTAGTTGGCTGAGACTCCTCAACCCAAAGGGTTCATGGAAGTACAAGAACACTTAAAAGTCATTTTTTATTCTGAAATCAACCTGAGTTTTGAGTTTGGGGTTTGTTTGTTTGTTTGTTTTTAGTGAAAACATAAAAATTGGTATAATTTTGCTTTGAAAAATTCTCCTTGAATTATAAACTGTCAAAACAGGTATTAGATAATTAGGGAGTTGGTTCTAATTCAAAATTAGACTATTAAAAAGACCTATTACTGCAAGTACTACCTTTAAAAGGTTTCTGTTGTATGATTGTGCCCTTTTTTTAAATTGCGGCCCCCCCCCCCCCATCTGAGGACTAAACCCAGGGCCTTACACTCTTCCACTGAGCTAAATCCCCAACCCCGCCCTTTTTTTAATGTTAAAAAAACTAGTAAAGCTAGTGAAAAACTAAATTTAATTGTACAGGATCATTTATATATATTTAATCTAAAACATTTTATTTTTTATTGTAAATATTTTTATATGCTTTAGAGAATACTTAATTTATTCTGTGTTTATGCCCCAAATATTTAACAAATAATCATTTGATCTAACTTTTAGGTTTGGGGCAAATGTATTAAATTATTGATAGTTTAAAATATGTATTGTCTAAGGAGTAAATTAATAATTCAATAAGATAACATTTTATTTTTGTCATAAAGAAAACTAATCCAGTAATAAAGGTATTACTGATAGAACACTGCCTTTCCAAGCTGTGAACTAGTTGAAAACAAAACCAGGTCTTTGTATTCTTAACTTATAAAGAAAAACAAACAAGGGGGATCACTATACTTTCATATTTGAAATTATGGGAGGTAAAGCTTTGGGAAGAGTGTGAACTCATGGCCATGGGCATGTTATATATAGCCTTTAGTCAGAAAAAGACAAAGAGATAAATGTTGCATATATTTTTGAATTTTTTTCTAAGAAATCACCAACATAAAGAGTAATATTCTTTAAATCTCTGCTAAAGATTTTAAAAATAATTTATATAAATCAGATCCTTATGGTTCATTACAGAAAAGAAGATCAAATCGACAAATTAAGAGGAAAAAATATGCAGAAGATGCAGAAGGAAAACAATCTGAAGAAGAGATCAAAGGCACTATGAAAACAAAGAAGAATTCAGCTCCTCTGCCTGCTGAACAACCTTTGCAATTATTCGTGGTAAGACTGCAATTTAAACCACCACACCAGGAATTCATGCTACCCTGTCTCCTTCATTTCCATGTCTAAATTATTACCATAAGGTCTATATTTCTATTTTTTTATTTTTCTTATGTGCATCATGAGCCAAACATTTAGCCACTACCTGTTTGAGTTGAAACCTTGGGCAGATATTTATCTTGCGTACACCTGAATTTCCTAATTGGTACAGTGGAAATGGTGATGGTGGAGGGATGGAGATGAAGAAGCACAGTGTGGTTCCTAAAAGGATAATGATTCCCTAAAATGTCAGATGATGACAAGGGCAACAAGGGCAGTAATAAGACGCCTTCCTTCCTTCCTTCCTTCCTTCCTTCCTTCCTTCCTTCCTTCCTTCCTTCCTTCCTTCCTTCCTTCCTTCCTTCTTTCTTTTGTTCATTCTTAGTATTCCCCATAGTGCTCAGTCTTAGTGCTACATTGATATTTGTTGAATGATGCTTATTTTTTTTTGAGAATATATTCTATCATATATTTTTTTCTCCTTATAGGAAAATCCAAGTGAAGAAGATGCTGCAATTGTAGACAAAATACTATCTTCTAGAATTGTAAAAAAGGAAGTAAGTAATGGTACAATATACTCTACATTTTATATTTGGTGTCCTGTTTGAATCACAGTTATTAATTTTAATTTTTAGATATCGTCTGGAGTTATGCTTGATATTGAAGAATTTTTTGTGAAATACAAAAACTAGTAAGTATTTGAATTAAAAATTATGAAATGGTGTTTAATTTTAAATATGAATTATTTAATTTGTAAATATATTGAGTTACAATTAATATATTTTCATTTTATCTACATTTTAATGAAAATGTTTATTTCTTATAAGAACACAATCATTAAAAAGTAAAAAGGCTGTATTTGATAACCTTTTATGGCCAGGTGTGGTAGCACATGCCTTTTAATCCAAGCACTTGGGAATCAAGAAATCTGAGTTCAAGGCCAGCCTCATCTATAGAGCTAGTTCCAGGATAGCCAAGGCTACACAGAGAAATCCTGCTTCTGAAAACAAAAAACCAAAAAACAACAAACAAAAAAAGAATGTTAAGATTGAATTTTTTGAAATTATATCAAAATGTAAGAATCTTTATAAAATATGATTTTATAATACCATTAATTATAATACCATTAATTTATAATACCATTAATAATAATATAATGATTTATAATAATTTTATAAATACCATAGGTATTTATCCCTTTTCTATTTTGAGCTTTTCAGGTTTATTATTTTTATGCACAACAATTGATCTTTAGGTTGCTACATCAAACTTGTACACTGATGACTTCACTTTAAGGTTTTAAATTTCTGTATTGGTCATAGGTGAATTAAATCAATGGAGTCAGCAGATATAAGAAATGTATTCCTTTTGTATAGTTTCCAATTTTTCTCCATACTTTGATTAAATCTTTCATAAAAATTATGTTGGTTTTAATGCATATAGCTTTTTTTTTTTTTTTTTTTTGAGACACAGTTTCTCTGTAGCTTTGGAGTCTGTCCTGGACTACCTCTGTAGACGAGGCTGGCCTCGAACTCACAGAGATCCACCTGCCTCTGTCTCCCGAATGCTGAGATTAAAGGCATGCGCTACCACCGCATATAGCTTTTTGATCATGACAAAATCAATATAATAAAATAATAAGTCATATTTTAGAAACAGTTTTTGGTCAGTTGATCACTCTTTCCATATGACAAACTGTAACTCCTTGACTACAATTTCTGTAGCATTTATGGATCAAAATGCCTGTTTTAACAGTCTTATGGAATCTATTGAAATTGATAATATTTTTTTTATTGGAAATTATAATTAAATATACATATGAAGAAACTCTTCTGTATATAATAATATATTGTTTTTATAAAACTTTTAGCTCTTATCTCCATTGTGAATGGGCCACAGAACAGCAACTTCTGAAAGATAAAAGGATCCAGCAGAAAATCAAACGATTCAAGCTAAGACAAGCGCAGAGGGCACATTTTTTGGCAGACGTAAGGAAAAGTTTTCCTGAATTTGGTATTATTTTTCAAAATTTTGAGGATGGAGCTAGCATTGTAATTCAGTGGTAGAATATTTGTGTAGCCTACCCAAAACCCTGAATTCTATTTTCAGAACCGTAAAACAAAGCATTGCTTATTTACAATTCCAGTGTTAATAGTTGATCATAAATGTTATCTACCTGTAGTATTTTTCTCTTCCCAAAATTAGCTGAAAATTCACAAAATAAGAGCTGTAATAGGTAAGCATAGTGATGCATGTCTTTTATCTTTGGAGTCAGGAACAGATCTCTGTGAGTGTGTGGCCAGCGTGGTCTCCATAGCAGTTTTAGGTAGCCAGGGCTACCTAGTGAGTGCCTGTCTTTTAAAAAATAATAGAAAAGCACTGATGGTTCAGTGGCTGTTAATGCTTGTATTTTTAAACTAGCATGTGTTTTGTTGATTAGAGTTGAATGTGGATATGTTAATATCACAAGGCATTTTTCATTGTGTTCTTTATGTAATGGAAGTAATGATGCAGCAAATAAGTGGGAAGCATACTTTTTATTGTGTGAAACATTGCATATTTATCATGAACTTGGGTGTAAATATGTATGGCATCAGTGAAAAGGGTGTGTTTACTTCTAGGCCTTGCTGAATGGCCTGATGCCCTTCTCGAATTTTTTTCTATTTCTTTGATATCTTTATTTTTTGGTCAGATCTCCTATGTTGCTCCAGGTATCCTGGAGCTCACTGTGTGTACATTCAGTTATGAGTAGATCAGGATGATCCTCAACTTGCCATGGTCATCCTGTCTCTGTGTGCACCACTCCCAGCTTTGTGGGTTCTTTTTTAAGGTTTGTTAGACTTTAAACTCTATCTTGAAAAAGATAGTTACTAAACCAGCACAACAAATTCTCACATGCATTTTACCTCTATTTTTTTCATATTCACTTTAATTTCAGTTATTGTCTCAACATTTTCCTATCATACACGTAAATTTTTTCCTTTCACATTTGAACATATTTATAGTATTTATTCTCTTATATAAACATAGTGCAGTTATTATTTCATCAATAGGCCTTATTTATATTTCACTAATTATTTATTGTACCAGGACTCCTTTTTTGGCTTTTTGAGACAGGGTTTCTCTGTGTAGTTTTGGTGCCTGTTCTGGAGCTCGCTCTGTCGACCAGGTTGGCCTCGAACTCACAGAGATCCACCTGGGTCTGCCCCCGAGTGCTGGGATTAAAGGTGTGCACCACCATACCCAGCTCATTCTTGGACATTTTTGAAGAGTCTATTTTGTTCTTATTCTTTATTCTTTATTTGCAAAAACAAAACAAAACATGGGAATAGTTCATTTTCCTTCTTCATGGATCCTGTTACATAGTCCATGGTAGTTATTTGTTTCAGATGTTATACCTGGCCAGGGTGTAGCTTGATCATTGATTGAAGATAGTACCTGCTAGATTTGTCCTCTGTAGCCTTAGATAGCCTGGAGCTTGTTTTTTAGACCAGTCAGGCCTAGAACTCTAAGATCCACCTGCATTTACCTCTCCCTCCAGAATGCTGAAGTTAGTGTTAGCCATTATACCCAGCTCTTTCTTTGCAATCATTAAAAGTCTCTAAAAATTTGGTTACTCTGAAGACATGTAACATTTTATGCATGTTGGGAGTTTTTCTATTCTTCCAGAATCTTTGACTTTCAGTCTGGAAATTTTAATAATTAGTAATCTTACAAGTACTTAAATATCATTGAATTTTTCATGAAGATAATTTTTCTTTTCAGCTGACTCAGGTGCATAATAAGTAAGACCTATATGATTTTTTTTCTTTTAAGCATTTGAAATTTCTTTTTACTATTGAACTATATTTAACAAAAATTGCATGTTTTTAATGTCCACAATTGAATGTTTAGCTTTATGGAACATCATGAAATAATCACCTCAAACAAATGGGTATATCCATCATAGAAAAATAGTTACCACTTTCTCTTCTCCTTTTTTCCATTCTGAAAATACCATTTTTGTGTTGGGTTATGCACATTGTTATCAGGTAAATCTAGTATCAGGAGTGGTTTGATCTTAAGGCCCAGCATAGAGCCCTCCGCTTGTGCATTTGCATTTAAGCAGCTGAGAGGCAATTCAAGCCAAGCGGGCTGTGGAAAATAGGCTTTCAAAGATGTGTAGGAATTGCTTGAGCAGATGAAAGACACGGCAGCAGTGTAGTCAGCAGAGAGGAAGCTGAGGGCAAAATCAGATGGCTGTGACAGAATATGGAGTGCTTTGTGGTTTGGGAAAACATTGTATTGTACTTCTGTAGCAGGAAATCTGGGTTAACGTTCTGTTAAGTTTAGGAAGTGATGCTTCAGGAAAAGGAAAAATCCTGTTTATTCTTCAGAAATGAATGTGGACCTCTTATTTCCTTCTTTCCTCGTTCCTTCTTCCCTTCCTTCCTTCCTGCCTTCCTTCCTTCCTTCCTTCCTTCCTTCCTTCCTTCCTTCCTTCCTTCCTTCCTTCCTTCCTTCCTTCTTCCTCTTCCTTTTTTTTTTTTTTTTTTTAAATGAATGTGGACCTTAGCCTCAAATAGGAAGAATCAGTGAAGGATTTTAAGCAAGCGAGGCAATATATGCAATTTGTGTTTGAGAAAGATTGTGTACACTAGGGATAATAAAAAATTAATTTGAGAAGTCGAGGCAGAAGTTCAGAGACTCCTTAGAAGGGACTGTAAAATTCTACATTAGGGGACAGGGAGGTGGGTCATTCATCAAGAGGACTTGTTGCTCTTACCGAGGGCCCTGGTTTGGTTCCTGGAACCCACATGATTTCACAACTATCCTTAAATCCAGTTCCCAGGGTCTGACTTCCTCTTTCTGTTATCTGCAGGCTCCAGGCGTGCACATAGTACATATACATACATGAAGGCAAAACACAGACACACAAAAATAAATGAATTTAAAAGTTTAAAAGATTCGTGGGAGAAGTGACACCATGAGGATAAGAAAGAAGATCCCAATTTGAGTTAGTTTTAAAGGAGAGACTGTAGCTGGGTGGTGGTGGTGCATACTTGAGAGGCAGAGGCTGGTGGATCTCTGAGTTTCAGGTGAGCTTGGTATGCAGAGTAAGCTCCAGGACAGCCAAAGTTACACAGAAAAACCCAAAAGTAAAGACCTGAAAGGAGAGACTGAGGTCAATATATATATGTGTTGCAGTGGTAGAGTACAAGTACTGCATGACCAAGACCCTGCGTTTGATCTCGAGCACCATATACACATACACAGAATCCATACAAAAACCAACACATTAGCAAATGACAGTAATTTAAGAGGATCATGAGTTTGAACTGAATTTGGACAATATAGCAAAACCTAGTTTTACACAAGCACACACACGTATGTGTGCATATGCATGCATGCTCATACACACAGATAGAATGTGCGCATCACCAATTTGTTGATTTATTTATTTTGGATTTTTGGAACAGGGTTTCTTTATGTAGCCCAGGCTGTCCTGGAACTCTCTCACTAGACCAAGCTGGCCTTGAACTCCAAGATACTACTACATCTGCCTCCCAAGTGCTGGGATAATAGGCATGCACTACCATCCCCAGCTACAAATTGTGGTTTTATGCTTTATTAGGTATCATAGGGTAAAGGAGGGAAAAGAAATCTAGCATCACTTCTCCATTTTGGCAACTGTGAATGTGGAGCAGAGAGAGCTGTGTTTCCACTTAGCAGTTAAAGACTAAGGGATGACTCACAGGTTGAAGAGAATGAGTGCGTTTGATGTTTATGTAGCCACATACCTAGTTGGTGTTCAGTTATATAGGTGCATTTGAAGAAAAGACCATACATAAAGGTGAGGAGTATGATAAAGTGACAGCTGCAATGTGAGGCAGAATGTGGAGTCATTGGTCTTCACGTCTTACTACTAAAGCAAAGTTGCAAAGGAAAGATTCACAGGCTACTTTTAGAGCTTTGACCATATCTGCTAGAATAGGTTACTTACCTGGAATACATTCTTTTTTAGTCCTATTAGTTTGCTTATATTACTTACAACATGTTTTTACTTATGTCTTTCTACTTTTTCCTCAGACATCATTAAATTTACTTTATAATTTTAGATGGAAGAAGAACCCTTTAACCCAGACTATGTTGAAGTAGACAGAATATTGGAAGTTTCTTTTTGTGAAGATAAGGATACCGGTGAGGTAATTATTCCGTAAAAATAGTTTCTAGGGGTTGAGAGATGGTTCAGCAGTTAAGAGCACTGGTTGCTTGTCTAGAGGATCCATTTCAATTCCCAGCACCCACATGGTTATTATGGCTACCACTGTCTTTAACTCCTGTTTCAGGGGATCCAACACCCTCTTCTGGCATTCAAGGGCACCAGGTATATATATGGTATACAACGTATGTGAAGATAAAGATATACATTAAAATAAATAAAATTGGAAGAAAATCTAAGAGAGAAGAAGATAAGGCTGGTAGTTAAGAGCACTGGCTGCTCCTGTAGAGGACCCTGGTTCAGTTCCCAGAACCCACATGGTAGTTCACACCACCTATATAATTAAAGTTACGGGGAATCCAGTGCCATCTTCTGGCTTCCATGGGTACTAGTTGTACACTTAGAACACATACATATATGCACTCAAACACTCATGTACATGAAATAAAAATAAATAAATCTAAAAAATTCTTTTCTAAGAAATAACTTAAAGTTTCTAAATATTCAAACCTACTACACTTGTAAAAAAAATCTAACATGTAAACCACATTTTAGAGGACCCAAGTTCAGTTGCCAGCACACACATGGTGCCTTAACACTGCCTAAATCCAGTGTCAGAGGCTCTGATACCCTCTTTTGATCCTTGGAGACTCCTGGCATGCTCATGGTACACATACATACATGGAGATGCCCAGACATACACATAATTAAAAAAAAATAGTTACTTTGTTTTTTTTTGATGAGTGTTAGTATATATTTAAGTTGTTTTAGAAATATTTCCTAATTAAACTATTTACTTCTTTACAAGTGGTAAAATGAAAAACAATTCCTTTTTTAGGCTGTTATTTACTACCTGGTAAAGTGGTGCTCATTGCCATATGAAGATAGCACCTGGGAATTAAAAGAAGATGTGGATATTGCAAAAATTGAAGAGTTTGAACAACTGCAGGCTTCAAGGCCTGACACAAGACATTTGGTGAGAGCCTTTCTTAGATAACTTTTTAAGGTCTTAGCCCTTTCTGTTTAGCGGGTTTAAGGTTATCTTCAGTTTTGGTATGTGGATTCACAACCAAAGCTTTTTGCATCTAAGCATCTACTTTCTTAGATCCATAGCCCTAACTTTCAGTTAATACAGTCCTTGGTGTACAATCGATACAATATTCTTCTAAATTGCTACATAGTATCCCATGCAACTAATTTAGCTCTTCTCCATTGATAGATAATGCTAGGGTTTGTTTTTGTTTTTGCTATTATAAATAATGCTTCATTGAATATTAAGCCCTTACATAGTTTTTGAGAGATTAGAAATTAATTTGTTTGAATAAATATACATTTAGGATTTCACTAAGTATCTCTTTATAAATTCCATTTCCACCAAAATGTTCCAGTTAACAGTCTCCCTGGCTGGGTGGTGGTGGTGCACATCTTTAATCCTAGCAAATGTAGAAGCAGGGCTGGTCTACATAGTGAGTTCCATGACAGCCAGGGCTATACAGACAAACCTGTCTCCAAAATCAAAACAAAACAATATAAAAAATCCCACATAGTTCTCCCTGTCTCTGAATTTAAGTTTCTTATCGTCTTTCTCAGATCACTCATATAAATTTTACTCTCTCAATTCTATCTCTTAACATTCTTAATTCTCCATCAAACAAAAAATTCAAATCAAGCCTACTTTTTCATTATTTTCTCTAAGCCAATTATTAATCATAACTATACAATTCATCTATTTCCATACTAACTTTATTTCCTTTTAAGAACCTAAAATGTTTTCATTGCATGGGTTAATTAGATTAACTGTGTTATTTCTGTATTATAAATGGTGAAACTGGAGCTGGAGTATTGCTTATATTGCCATTATTGCTAAACGATAATACTACCCTGGAGCTTTACACATTATTCTCTGGCAATCTGCGTTCTTCCTCACCCTCTACTCACATACTTGGTAGCTGAGGCAGATTGGCAGTGAAGCATTGTGTGGGAGCCCTTACCTACTTTGCTAAGCTTTGACAGCAGTCTGTAAGCCAACTAGTCAACATTCTGTAATTCCCATCTTGATGACATTTTTCCTTTCCTTGCTTAATTATTACTTATTTGAGCCTACAATACAGTGTTGATAGTAGTTTTTGTTACAAAAGAACATTTACCTTTTTGTGATGCCTTTTTCTGTATCTATTAAAATTCCCTTTATTTCTTTTGTTTTCTTAATCTGATTGATTTAAAACTTTAAACCTAATTGGCTATTCCTTGTAAAAACCCTAGTTTAATGTATTGCCCTTTTAAAACTTTGTCCATTTAGTGAAAATTCTGCTAAGAAAATTTAAATATCTGTTCATGAAGAATATTGATGTGTAGTTCCTTTTCATGTGATATCACCTGATTTTAGCATCACGGCTTCACAGAATGAAATACAATGTGAGCCTTGTTCTATTTTCTGGAGGCGTCTAAGTAGCATTGACTGGACACTTAAATACTAGGTAAAGTTTTGTCATATACTGTATGCTTTGGCTTCTAGGTTCTTTTAAAGGCAAGGTTTCTTGCCATGAGTAAGTTGTGTGGAAGGTAAACATCTGAAATGCATCATTCATTTTATTTTTGTTCACAAAGGATCGTCCTCCCTCTAATATTTGGAAGAAAATAGATCAATCCAGGGACTATAAAAATGGTAATCAACTCAGGGAATATCAACTAGAAGGACTCAACTGGCTTTTGTTCAATTGGTATAATAGGTATGTAGTATATTGTAAGATGATGTCAGTGTATTCATTTTTATGTATATACCAAAATATATAATTTAAATAGGTACTTATGTTGATGTACTGTTTGTGTCAGGAAGTTTTTATTATTTAAAATGAAGATACCTCAAAAAATGTAAATTATGATTTTGGATGCCAGTTTTAACATTGCTTCCTTTAAGTATGTATCACGCACATGTTTGCTGTGGAATATTATTTTAAGGTAGGTTACATTTGTTTATGGTGTGGAACATTTTTTTTAATGACGTAAAGGTGTGTTGCATCCGTCTATGTTACATTTGTTTAACTCTGTGAAGCTGTGTTACTGTGCCAGTCTAAAACACCTGATGGTCTAATAAAGAGCTGAACAGCCAATAGCAAGGCAGGAGAAAAGATAGGTGGGGCTGGCAGCCAGAGAGAACATATAGAAGGAGAAATCTGGAGAGAGGAAGATCAAGGAACAAGAAAGGGGAGAAGGAGAGGAAGACACCTTGGGCCAGCCACCAGCCATACAGCCATACAGTCACACAGTCATACAGCCAGACACGGAGGAAGAAGTAAAGAAAAGGTATATAGAATTAAGAAAGGTAAAAGCCCAGAGGCAAAAGATAGACGAGCTAATTTAAGAAAAGATGGCTAGGCATTCCTAAGTAATAATAAGTCTCCATGTGTGTATTTATTTGGGAGCTGGGTGGTGGGTCCCCCAAGAGTTTGTTTGATTAATAATTAAATTTGAAATAACTTTCCTATAGTCTCAAACTATCCACTGAGTTTTAGCTTTTCAACATACAATTTATGTCAACAATTGCAGCTGTAGAGTGAGCTGTATATAAATGCATGTAGAAATTATATAGAACTCTAATATTAAAATTTCAAATGACATAGACTGTGAGCAATTAATGAGTGAACATAAAATTATGGGAACATAACAATGAATTGTTCAAAATACTTTTTAGAACATATCTCAAGTAATTTGTTGAAGTAAAAAAAATTTTCAAAGGAGTTAAAAGGTAGTACCATAAGTAAGAAAAACGTATAAGTATAGTACTATGTACAGACTATCAAATAAAGTTGCTACTAGACATGATAGCAAAAATGTAATGGTTAGTATTTGAAAAATCCATTTTCCCTGTTTTAATTCTCATCCCTTTGTTCTGAGTTGTTACACTTAGTTGTGTTGAGTTATGTGGTTCAGTTAGGTAGTATGAGAATGACCTGCTAGCTCATGCAGTGTTCTCTTCTCTGATTTATGCTTTCTAAATATTGATCATTATTTCCTTCTAGAGAATCATTCAAGTAAAATAATAATACATTTTTATATTGCCTGGTTTAAACTTTCACCATTTTCCTCTGACCCCTTATCATACTTTGTTCTGGTCACTCTCTGTATGTGACTGCTTCATAAAGAAACCAGGGACAATAAGCTTCAAATTCTCAAATTCTTGCCTGCTTTCATGTCCAATTCTTCTAGCACTTCTCAAATTTAGCCATTCATAGCTCTGACCTCATGTGTCACAACTCTTCAGGCTGTCTTGTAGTCCAGTCTTCAGTAAGCTGTCCTCTTGAATATCTTCAGGCTATGCTGGAAGATGTTTCTACCTAAATCTATCTATTTGGGCATTTATTTATAAAACTGAAATAGAAAACTGCTTTTCCTACTAATTACCTCTAGGCACCTTTGTGTGTTCTGTGCGAAACTAGAGCTCCCTGTTCACTTCCTCATCCCCAGTTTTCTTTTCAATCTGTTACAGTCTAGATTTCTATTATTCGTTTACTCGATAGACTATGTTGGTCTGAAATTCACTGTATAGACTAGGCTAGCCTCAAATTCATGATAGTCCCTCTGTATTAGTCCCATTAGGTTTACAGGCATGTTTCTCTATATCCAGCTTTGGACTTTGTTTCAGTTGTTTTTCTGAAATTTCCTAATTAAGGAATATTCTTAACCTCCAATTCCCCTCTCCTGTGTTAAATATATACAAATTGCCATTTCTTCCTTTAAACTTTCTTCCCATTCTTATTTTCAACACCTTCTACAGTGTGACTCCAAGATCTTTAGCATCTCTGTGATTCTTACTTTCAGCAGTTTGCTGGTTCCTCTTCTATATTTTATCTATTACTTTTCCCCCCATGCCCGACATTTTTATCTTTAATTCATTTCTCTGATTCCATACTTTTTCTCCCTTAGCCATCTCAACTTGCTACCCCTTCCCCCATTTAGACTAGCCAATATTTTAATGGCTCTATAACTTTATCCCTAAGGCCTTGAATTATGATCCCATTATTTTTTGTCTTTAGCTACCTGAATATGTGATACAACAGTTTCTTTTGATATGTAACTGATTTGAAATTGATCTTACTTTCTATTTTCTGCATATCAGACTTGTTCTTTCCCATATTTCCTACATGGTTAATAATGACACATTTCATTTACTCACTTAAACTCAAGTCTGGGTATTACCCCATACATGTAGTTGGTGAATAAGGCCAAGTCATCATAATTTTGGCATGTTCTGTCTTAACTACTACTTTAATCCCTGTGCCTGAACTTTCTTCCCTGTATTATTATAGTTCCTTGTCAATTAGACCCAAATTTCTAGTACTTTACTCTCTGCTATCTACCATAGCAGGGGAGTAAATAGCTACAATAATTACAAACGTAATTCTATTGTATTTTTGAAAAATTGTTAGTGCCTGATTTATGTAACATAGTGCTGTCTAATCTCTTCTATTCATAACTTTACTAATCTCTCCTCCCTTCTCCTTCCCCTTGTTGATCATGTTAAGCAACTGTTGGTTTCCTAGTTGGAACATTTTTTTGTACGTCTGATCCTTTGCTTTGCCCTTTGAAAAATCTTATCAAAAACTGACCTGAAGCTTTCTCTTTTGTTCTAGCCAGTTTATTATTTATTGTCATATCCCTCTGAATTTCCATTAAAACATTGCTGTTTATTCTTCACTGGCCACATATTAAAACCATCTGCGGAATTTATTTTAGAAACTGCAACTGCTTAGATCTTATTCCATACACCCTGAATCAGAATATATAGAGGAAAGACCTAGTTATCTGGATATTTGATTTTTTTTTGTTTGTTTGTCTGCTTGTTTTGCAAGCTATGTAGGCTCTTTTAAACTTTTTTTTTTTTTAAGATTTATTTATTTATTATGTATTCAGAAGTGGACACCAGATCTCATTACAGATGGTTGTGAGCCACCATGTGGTTGCTTGGTATTGAACTCAGGACCTCTGGAAGAATAGTCAGTGCTAGTAACCTCTGAGCCATCTCTCCAGCCCCCTTAAACTTTTTTTTAAATTTATTTATTTATTATGTATACAGCGTTCTGCTTGCCTATATCCCTTCAGGCCAGAAGAAGGCACCAGATCTCATTACAGATGGTTGTGAGCCACCATGTGGTTGCTGGGAATTGAACTCAGGACCTCTGGAAGAGCAGCCAGTGCTTTTAACCTCTGAGTCATCTCTCCGGCCCTTATAAATCTTTTTTTTTTTTTTTCTTCAGAGCTGAGGATCAAACCCAGGGCCTTGTGCTTGCTAGACAAGCACTCGACCACTGAGCTAAATCCCTAGCCCCTGCTATGTAGGCTCTTTTAACACAAAACCACAGATGATAGCCAGGGCTGAATTTGTTCTTCTAAAATAGCACATTGCACGACTACTTATTTATGTATTTGCATCTCTAATACTATCTTGAGATAATAGAAGGTATTTAATAAATGCTTCCTGAATATTTGACATGCCTTGCTTTTACTTTCTCACTCTTAAAATCAAACACTTACTGGGCAATATCTTTTTTTGATGCCATAAAAATCTTTAGTGTTCCCTTACAGGATTATAATAAAATTGTAATCTTGAGCTTACTCTGCTTTAGCAACTGTTTGTGGTTCTATAAATGCATGTACTTTCATTGGATCTTTGCTTCTTTTTGTATATTTATCTTTAAAAATAATAGTATTCAGAAAAGCCTGATGCTTTGTGAAAAGTATGCATGGATAATATATTTATTTATTTCAGACGAAACTGCATTTTAGCAGATGAAATGGGTCTTGGCAAAACCATTCAGTCAATTACATTTCTCTATGAAATCCTTCTGACTGGTATTAGAGGACCTTTCCTGATTATTGCACCACTTTCTACGATTGCAAACTGGGAAAGAGAATTCCGTACGTGGACTGATATCAATGTTGTGGTTTATCACGGGAGCTTGATTAGCAGACAGATGATACAGCAATATGAGATGTACTTCAGGGATTCACAGGTGTGTTATTACTCATTTTGTTTACTTTTTTAAAAAGATCACAGCTGAATAAGAATGTATTACATGTTAGCAATTTACAATTTGAAGCAGATTTTAATTGCATACTTAACTCTTATGTTAAGCTCATTCGTATTTATATTGTGATAGATTTAGTAGCTCAAAAGGAATTTGTAAAGCCAGTTTACTATTTCTAGTTCACTATAGCATTGTATAAATTTATACACTTAAATGTATAAATTGATTGTTGTCTATAATTTTTTAGCTATAATAATTTATTTTTCTAATTCCACTTAAATATACGTTATTTCTTGATATAACTGTCTTCAAGCACCCTCTTGTTCCTCTACTACTCTCTCTTAAGTGCTTACTCTTTGGTGACTAGGATGACATTAAATGCACATTGAAGTGAGACTAAGATTCAGTATAGTTTGATTGTAGAGTTTTTGTTTAGTTTGGTTTGTAGGGTAGCAGGGAAATCTACACAGAGACATACCTGTCTAGCTTGTATGATTCCCTCTGAACACAGGAGACACAGAGACAGAGACAGGACAAACTGGAAGACATAGAATTCCAAGTTGTGGTCTTCAATGTTAATATGAATTTTTCTGATTAAAAAAAAAACTTCATTCAGAAGTAAAAAGAAAAATCAGTAAACAAAATTACACCTTTTAATTGGAACAGGTTTGGCTGGCTACCTAAGTAGCACCTAATATCTTTCCTCTCATTTATCCCTTTGTCCTAAAATAATTACTCTGCACTATGGCCATATGATGGCAGTAGAAGTCAAAGCATGAGAGTGTGCATAGCCTTGTGCCTTTGCTTCCACTTGTAGCTGATTTTCTGTTAGATTTCCTGCTGAGAATGAATGAATGAATGACATAGCCACATTTGTTTGTATGGCATCACTGTTCCTCCCGCTTACAAAGTTGAAACTATTGCATGTGTGTGAACTTGAGCATATGTACCATCTTTTATTTCTTAGCTATATAAAAACTGATCCTGTTGCACTTTTATACTCTGTGGCATCTTGGATTCTAGTTTGATTCCTTTATATAGTCTATTATCCCTTATCAAACAAGTGTAGAATTATAAAGCTCTATGTTTCATTAAAAAAATGTATAACTCCCCCTTCTCCCCCCCCAAGACAAGGTTTCTCTGTATAGTTTTTGGTTCCTGCCCTGGATCTCGCTCTATAGACCAGGCTGGCCTCGAACTCACAGAGATCACCTGGCATGTGCCACCACTGCCTGGTGCCTTTTTTTTTTTTTTTTTTAATATAGGAGCCTTGCTGTATAACCCAGGCTGTCCTTAAACTCATGGGAGTCTTTCCACTTGAAGCTTTCAAGTACTGGAATTAAAGGCATATGCTCCCATGCCTAGCTTCTGGATTCATGTTTTGAGAAAACACAACTAAAATTGTGAGACATTAGAGGTTTATTTTATCTAAGCTGTAACTTTAATACAAATATCATAGTTTAGTATATAGCCTAAAGCCAAGAGATTCTTAATGTATAATAAAGTGAGTGCCATATATCAAATATTATATATTATGATTAATGTTAAAGTTTCCAAAATATTAGCTGAAGAGATTTTTTTTAATTTTGTTGATTTATTTTACACACCAACCATAGATCCCTCTCTTATCCCCTTTCCAACAGGGTAAGTTCTCCCATGGTGGGGGCTGCTATGTCCGGTACATTCAGTCGAGGCAGGACCAAGCCCCTCACGTCTTTATCAGGAGATTTTTAATTTCAAAATGACTCATAATGAACGAAATAGATCTGTACTATAAAATAAACACAGGTACAACTTTTAGAGTTAAGACTCATGAATATATTTTAATAAATTAGTTGGATATTTCCTTCTGTTTTTAATTTTTTCGAATAGCCTAAGAGTTATAGTAGTCACAAATCCTTGCTAAATATTTTACTCAGGAAAGAGTAGCATTAGGAAATAATATCTATGAATAATTATTTACCGTGTGTCAAGCATTCTTTTAAACAATTTACATATTCTCCTTTACTTAATCTTTATAATTGTAACCTTGTAAAATAGATTTTATTAAATCAGCTTTATACTTAAGTGAAATGAGTCATGAAGAAATTATGTGGATTGCAGTTCTTACAAGAACATAGCAAAACTGTTACTAATCAGACCCCCCAAGAGCCCTCGTTATAATATGTATCCTGTTTTCAGGGCCTTATAAATGCTATGAATTTGTACTTTGTACCTATGGTAGGAATACTCTACTGGAGCTGCTGGCTAACTTAGTGGACAGTGTGTTAAAACAATATGAGCTAAACTGCAAACAAACTGAAAGGAAAACTAAAAAAGAAGACACAATTCTTAACTTCTCCTTCTTTTAATACATAAGAGTTCGTGTCTCACTTGCACTCAGAATTATTAGATTCTTAGACTTAGTCCTTTTTTACAGTACCCTAGTTACCATCTCCATTTGCACATAGCTAATGCATATCTCAAACTTAACATGTACAGGATCATAATCATTAGCTTCCTGACGTTAGTGAACAATAGCTGTACAATCTGACTGTTCAAGCCAAAGCTCTAGATGAGTGGGTCACAACCTTCCTAATGCTGTGACCCTTTAATACAGTTCCTCGTGGTGTGGTGACCCCAACCATAAAGTTATTTTGCTGCTCCTTCATAGCTTGATTTTGTTACTATTATGAATCATAATATAACCATCTGGTATGCAGGGTATCAGATATATGACCCCTGTAGGGTCATGGCCTATGGTTTGAGACCACTGCTCTAAAGTAAAGTTTTGAGTTTTCTCCATGTCTCATTCCACACCTGTAACTTAAGAGACCTGTTGCCACTTCCTTCAAGATATATCAGACCTGGCCACTTCTGACAACAGTTTTAATGGTTCCTGTGATCCTGTCCTTGGCTGGGCATCTTTAGACCATTTCACTTTAGCAGCCACAAATTCGTAATCTTATCGAATCCCCTTGCTAGCTTCTTGTTGTGAATAAAGCCTTCCTGTCAGTTTCTAGATGCTTTGGCCAGATGATCAGTTTTATAATGATCAGTTTTTAAATTGGCCTAATCTCCCCTCACCCCTCCCTACACCTGAAACAGTGTTACTATGGAGCCTTGGATGATCTGGGACTCATTAGGTAGACCTGGCTGGCTTTTAACCCATAGAGATCTACCTGCCTTTACCTTCTCTGTGCTCAGATTAAAGATGTATGCTTTTTTGTTGTTTTTTGTTTTTTGTTTTTTTCAAGACAGGGTTTCTTTGTGTAGCCCTGGCTATCTTTGAACTTGCTCTGTAGACCAGACTGGCCTCCAACTCAGAGATCTGCCTGCTTCTGCCTCCTGAGTGCTGAGATCAGAGGCATGCACCGCCACCACCTAGCTTTTGGCCTCAGTTCTTTTCTTGAGACATTTTACTAGGATATACTTACTTGGATGTATGTTTAAATAATACACATGTGTAGGCATGCTCTGTGTGTGTGTGTGTGTGTGTGTGTGTGTGTGTGTGTGTGTGTGTGTGTAACACAGGTCTTTTTTGGACTGCCAGCTCTCAAATAGTGACATGGAGATGTATTATTAATTATGAAATCTTGACCTTGATGTAGGCTTGTTCCCAATTAGCTGTTATAACTTAAATTAAACCATTTATATTAATCTATGTTCTGTCATATGGCTCGTTACCTCTCCTCCATATGGTATATCCAAATTCCTCCCCATCTTGCTGGTGAATCTCTGTCTGTCTGATTCTTCTCCTGAGTTTCTCTCTCTCCCTGGAAGTCTTGTCTATCCTCTCCTGCCTAGCTATTAGCCACTCTTTACTAAACCAATCAGAAGGTGCCTTAGGCAGGTGAGGTAAAATAGACACATCTTCACAGTGTACAAAAAGATTATCCCACAATGTGTGTGTGTGTGTGTGTGTGTGTGTGTGTGTGTGTGTGTGTGTGTGTACGTGTACGTGTACATGGCATGTGAAAGCTGGAGCACAACTGTGGGTGTCATTCCCAGGAACTCTATCTTCTTATGGAGATAGGGTTTCTCTTTGTCCTGGAGCTCAACTCAGCTAGATTCCTTGGGCTTTTATCCCCAGGCCTCCTCCTGACTACTCTTGCCTGGTGAAACAACACTAAGCAGACTGAGTAGGCTTTTTATACAGGTGCTAGGAAGTGAACTGCGGTTCTCAAGCTTGCTGAGCTAGCCAGCTTTTTTGATAGTGTCGTTGAACCACTATCTAATATATTTCAAATAATGAAACTCTTTTTAAGTGTCTGCATATGTAAAACTGTTAATGAAAAGAAATGGTTTATAACAAATTTTATTAATACATTTTATGCCATTTAATAGGAATAAAAAGTGAAAATAAGACATTCTACCAGTATATTGTATTTGGTAATTTCTAGGGGCGCATCATTCGAGGAGCTTACCGATTCCAAGCCATCATCACTACCTTTGAAATGATTCTTGGCGGCTGTGGAGAACTTAATGCAATTGAATGGCGGTGTGTGATAATTGATGAGGCGCACAGGTTAAAAAATAAAAATTGTAAACTTCTGGAGGGTCTGAAACTCATGAATCTGGTAAGTAACTTAAAGTATCATTTTTACTTAGTTTCCTAACCAGATAGTCAAGGATCAAGAAGATTCAAAACTAGTGCTGAAACATCATTTTCAAATTTTATAGAATTGTGGGGTTTTTTTGTTAGTTTGTTTGTTTAGGTTTTTTGTTTTTGTTTTTGTTTTTGTTTTTGTTTTTTCCCCATTTTTGGTTTTCAAAAGAGGGTTTCTCTGTGTAGCCCTGGCTGTCCTAGTACTCATTGTGTAGACCAGGCTGGCCTCAAACTCAGAGATCCACCTGCCTCTGCTTCCCAAGTGCTAGAATTAAAGGTGTGTGCCACGACCATCTGGCATAGAATTAGTGTTTTTAATTCTATCTTACTAATTGAGGTATTTTATTTATTAGCCTTAATTAGCATATGTTATAAAACTATATCACTTTTTAAAAAAGATTCATTTATTTATTTTATGTATATGAGTGCTCTATTGAATTTTTGCCTGAAGAGGGCATCAGATCCCACTGTAGATGGTTGTGAACCACCATGTGATTGCTGGGAATTGAACTCAGGACCTCTGGAAGAGCAGCAAGTGCTCTTAAACACTGAGCCATCTCTCCATCCCCTAGCAACTTATTTATTTTTATTTTATTTGTATTGGTGGTTTGCCTGCCTGTATGTCTGTGTGAGGGTGTCAGATCTTGGAGTTACAGACTGGTGTGAGCTGCCGTGTGAATGCTGGGAACCTAGATCTTCTGGAAGAGCAATCAGTGCTCTTAACCGCTGAGCCATCTCTCTAGCCCCACCATACCACTTTCTAAGACCGGATTTAATTATGTATAAAATTAAAAGATGAGGGCCTCGAGAGATGGCTCAATAGTTAAGAGGACTTGTTGCTGCCCCAAGTTGGATGCCAGATTTTGTTTGAATCTTAGATGGTCTTTTAACAAAAAATGCAGAGCCAGATATCAGGGTGAAGCTGAAAGACCAGAGGAGCAGAGCAGCCAGTCACTAGTTCTTACCTCTAGGAAATCCTCAGCCTAAAGAGAGTGAGTTTCTCTTTCCTCACACCTTCTATGCCTTTTTGTGTCTTGCCATATTACTTCCTGGGATTAAAGGTATTTGCCACCACTGCCTGACCGCTATGTCTTATTTAGTGGCTGGCTCTGTCCTCTGATCTCTACGTAGGCTTTACTGGGGTATACAGTATATCACCACAGTTTTTCTTATGGAGGACCTAGGTTCAGTTAACAGCACCAGTTAACATGGCTCACAACCATCAGTACCTCTAGTTCTAGGGCATCCTGCATCCTATTCTAGTCTCTGTAACACCAGGCCTGCATGTGATACACATACATTCA
Organism: Peromyscus maniculatus bairdii; assembly: GCF_049852395.1. Lineage (NCBI taxonomy): Eukaryota > Metazoa > Chordata > Mammalia > Rodentia > Cricetidae > Peromyscus > Peromyscus maniculatus. The sequence goes on along the minus strand of NC_134856.1, from coordinate 14,281,406 downwards.
TGTAAAACATGCACACATACAATAAAATGAAAAGAATAAACTTGTAGCTATGTACAAGTGAAAAGAAAATAAGGCCACAAAATTTCAAACCTCAAATTCCTTAATTAAGAAGGTTTTTCTCACTCCACATCAAGTAAACTTCCCTTTGCAAGAGATAGAAACCTTTATAGAAAACCATAACAAATCAAAATGCAGAGTTATGGAGCCAAGCCCCCAAAGAGATAAGTCTACAATAGAACTCCTGAATTTGTGACTCTGGCATCATTGTGGAAGAGGGGTTGGAAAAATTCTAAGAGCCAGAGGAACAGGGAGTTTGCTGTAAGACAGTATCTCCTAGTAATGTCAGAGCCACACTGATGAAGCCATACCAATATGACTACCTAAACATGTGCTGAACAAGTGGACGGGGAAGGATCCTAGGCCTCAGCCTCTACAAAGAAGTAGAGGCAACTAAGGAATGCTCAGGTGGAAGAAATAGTCTCCTCCAGGGAAGAACACAGCAATTGGTTATCCAGCGCCAACTGGTCAGCTCTGGAAACATGCACACAAGCAACATTGTACAGACGGAGCAAGTTATACTTATGCATAATGAAAAAGAGGCCATGAATTTCAAAAAGAGCATGGAGGGCATATCGTAGGTTTTGAGAAGAGGAGAGGGAATGGAGAAATGGTATAATTATAAGAAAGAATTTTAAAAAGAAGCCATTTCGCCAAAGTTTTCATATCAGTTATGATAGAAAAACCCAAGCCTGTTTTTCTCCATGGTACATGTGTAAGTCAGAGGACAACCTAGAGAAGACAGTTCTTCCACCATGTGGATCTGGGGATCAAACTCAGGTCAACAAGCTTGGCTGCAAAGTCCTTTACCCTCTGAGCCCTCTTATCAACCGCCAAACCACCCTTATATGTTCATGGTATTGGCTATAATGATAATAGAGGTTCTTAAGCACATATTATTGTTTGATGTTTGCTTCTTTTAAATGCAAATGTTTGAAATATTTTTATTTTTACTGTCACATAATTAGTGTTTCAATACTTGAACAAATAAGTGAGAACCACATACAATAAAAATTAAAGTGCCCGTTTTTTCACTTATGTATGTGGACACCCAATTCAACTCTGCACCCCAATATTTACATTTGTCTGTCTTTTGAGACCAGTTCTTATCAGATATTTATGTGGAAATATGAATATCATGAATTTAAAATTATTATCAAATCAAATTTTAAATGTTATTAAAATATTCTCCTTTTCTCTTAAAATTTGATTACATTCTATAGTTAGAAGCATATTACTGTCAACCATTTGCTTAATTAATTAATGACCGAGTACAAAGAGACAAATAGCCTTTTTGTAAATTATGTTTCTCCAAATGTTTTTTTAAATAAAAAAAAAAAAAGAACTTTTCCAGGCATGAATAGGTAAAAATAATATAGAAAGTAATAAATTGCAAGATTGGTAAAGAGTTTAATTGGGTAATACAATGCTGAATATCTTGGGGATATTGTTTCATTTTAATCAATTTGTGAATATTATAGTCAGAAACTGCTTGTAATACAGTGAACATGTGATAACCTATATCAGCTTCCATTTATTTTCTTGTTTTCTGTAGGAACACAAGGTGCTCTTGACTGGAACTCCTCTCCAAAATACAGTTGAAGAACTGTTCAGCCTTCTTCACTTTCTTGAACCCTTAAGGTTTCCCTCTGAATCAACATTTATGCAAGAATTTGGAGATCTGAAAACAGAGGAACAGGTATTCAATTTTTTTTTTTTTTAAATAAGCACATCAAATCTTTTGTTATAGTTACTTTCTGTGGTTGAATGTGTACTGGTATTTCATATATTTCTGTTATTTTTTTTTTTATTCAGGTACAAAAACTTCAGGCTATCCTTAAACCAATGATGCTGCGACGATTGAAAGAAGATGTGGAAAAGAAATTGGCACCTAAGGAAGAGACTATTATTGAAGTAGAGCTTACTAACATTCAAAAGAAATACTATAGGGCTATTTTAGAGAAGAACTTCTCATTTTTATCCAAAGGAGCTGGACAAACTAATGTACCTAACTTGGTCAATACCATGATGGAGCTCAGGAAATGCTGTAATCATCCATATCTTATCAAAGGTAGCTAAGGGGAGTTGCAACAGACATCTTTCTTTCCACAAACAGTACTCAATAAGTATGCAAAGCACCCCTTTTGCAGCTGTGCCAGTGTTATTATTTTCTCAGGCTGTTCTGAGAGCCTACAAGTGTCTCAGTGTCAAAGGTAGTGTGACTTTTGCTGTGGTCTACTTTGAGCATACCAAGTCACAAGATTAAACTGTGACAGATTGTGTCTGTCTTAGAGAATTCCTTCGGGTTCCAGGACAGCCAAGACTATGCAGTGAAACGCTGTTTCAAACAAAATAAAAGCAGAAAAGTGTGTGTGTGTGTGTGTGTGTGTGTGTGTGTGTGTGTGTGTGTGTGTGTTTATATATGTACATGTTTAAAAGTGTATGCATTTTCCCCTTGGGATAGTACCACAGTTGTTCTTCTTTATTTTGATTTTGTCGGATTTTCTTGATTGCTTTGTTTAATTTTGGTGTGGGGGTGACTTGGGGTGGGGTAAGTGGTAAGGTCTCGCTCAGTAGTGCCTGGCTGGGACAAACGCACAAGTAGTCTTCCTGCTTCAGCTTCCCATGAGTCACCGTACCCTGCAGGCCCATAGTTTTGTTCATTCTTTCCTAGAAGCATGTATTTACTATTTAGTAAACAAAAATCTATATAAAGATTTTAAAAGACTTGTAAGATATTGTATGTTCAGTGAAATTAACAATGTCATGTTGGTGGGGGAATAGACACAAACTGAAATAATTCTAATAATAGCCAGTAGTTGCATATTACAGAAGTATAGAAGAGCACAAACTCTGATTTAAAGTAAAGCAGCTGGAAATTGCCTGATTTTGTCATCTTTCTCTGATAGGTGCTGAGGAGAAAATACTTGGAGAATTTCGAGATACATACAATCCATCTGCTTCTGATTTTCATCTGCAAGCAATGATCCAGTCTGCTGGTAAATTGGTCCTTATCGATAAGTTACTTCCCAAAATGAAAGCAGGAGGCCATAAAGTGCTTATCTTCTCTCAGATGGTGCGCTGCCTTGACATCCTGGAAGACTATCTTATCCATAAAAGGTATGAAAGCATACTGTGTCTTTTACCTGATTCATAAACTTAGGTATAATGTTTTTATTTCTGTTTTATTTTGTTGCTATAATTAGAACTTGTAAATTGTTCTTATATGCTCTATCTAATTTGTTTATATTTTTATTTTTTCTGATTTGTTTAATATGGGTTTGTTATTCCATTTCAGTTTTTAATTCATGATAATAAAACAATATCTCATTAACTTAATATTTATTTAAATAAATAAAACACACATGGGATATTTTATGAGACTATTAGAGATTCAATCTCTTATCAACATAATAGGAAATCAGAAATTTTAACTGTTGATTTTAATATGAAAGATTTCTATCACTTTACCTTAGTAAAGTTTCATATTCATTCATGTTATACGATTATGTAGTTCATTTTTATTGGTAGTTACTTCGTGTTATGTATGTATATTATGTATGTGTTGTATGTGTGTATGGTGATAGCTGGAGCTCACTGATTGTCTAGAATGGCTGGCTTGTGAGCCCAGGAATCCTTCTCTCTTCTCCTCCTAGCCTGATCACAGGTACACGCCACTATTCCTAGATAGCACTTTGACATGCATACTGAGGATCAAAAGTTAGGTCCTATTATGTGCATAGCAAGTACTTTTCCAACTGAGAAAATCTTCCAAGCTCTCTTATGACTTTCTTTTCTCCTTTGTATTACTGTGGTTTGAACCTGAGGCCTTGCATTTCTGAGCAGTATTTCCACTTCTGTGAACTCATACTAAAATGTGTATTGCTCTCTTAATTTTATATCATATAAGATCATTGCATCACAATATTGCTCCTAAAAATTCTTACATTTTCTTTTTTTGAATATTTATTTATTATTCATGTGTATACATCTGTGTCTGTGTACATTTATGTGCACTACATGTGTGCAGTTGCCCAAGGAGGCCAGAGGGAGTCAGATACCCTGGCACTGGTAGTTAGAGGCAGTTGTGAGCCACCTGATGTAGATGTGACTGCTGAGAATCAAACCTGAGTCTTCTCAAAGAGCAGCAAGAACTCTTAACTGTACGGGCCATCTCTCTAGCCCCTTATATATTTTCTCTATTGCTTTATATAAAGAATGTATGAGGACATAAATCTGTGCAAACAGCTTTCAAATATTGCAAGTAATGAATTTCATGGAAAATCCTGCAGTTTTGTTTTTGTTTTTGAAACTACAAGTAACATTACAAATCATGCTCTGTTTTATACTGAAACACTAAGAAATATATAGAAAGAACCAAAAGAAGTATGGCAAATGAATACTATTTAAATTCCTGTAATAGTTTCTGAAATGAGAAATATTTGATGTCTTGCAATTTAAAAATTGAATGTTAGGAGCCGGAGAGATGGCTCAGTGGTTGTGAGCACTGGCTGCTCTTCCAGAGGACCTGTGTTTGATTCCCAGCACCCACATAGCGGCTTGCAACTGTCTGTAACTCCAAGATCTGAGTACATGCAAGCAAAACACCAATGCACGTAAAATAAAAATAAATTGTAAAAAAAATTAAATTTTAAATGGGGAAGGATAACAGAAGTTAAAAATTATTGCTTTGTGTAATGACAAAGATTTGTACAGCATTCCAGCTTGTCCTCTACAGATGTGCTGTATCTCTTGAGAGGTAGTCTTGGGGGTGGGGGGAACACTTACAGCTTCTTGTGTAGTCTTGTCAAAGTTATGTGTGCATCTAGGAATGCGGACATTTGTATCTTTATGTTACCTTGTGTTTCAAATGTAGAAAATACTACTTATGGTGCTGTTTCTTAATTTTATAGATATAGTGTGGTACAGGGACGCTGACTTTGCCATTCATAGGCCATATCTTCATTTTCACTACATTCAACATTTATACTTTCTGCTTTTCATTTGAATAGATATTTATATGAGCGGATTGATGGGAGAGTCAGAGGAAATCTTCGACAAGCAGCTATAGATCGATTTAGTAAACCTGATTCAGATCGATTCGTTTTTCTCCTATGTACCCGAGCTGGTGGTCTGGGCATCAACTTAACTGCAGCTGATACATGCATAATTTTTGATTCTGATTGGAATCCTCAAAATGATCTTCAGGTAATAACTTTCTTGACTAACAAGGAATGTAATCTTTTAAAAATTCATGTCTACAGAGTGAGATCCAGGATAGGCACCAAAACTACACAGAGAGACCCTGTCTCAAAAAACCAAAAAAAGAAAAAAAATTCATGCTGCTTTTTTTGGTGATCCTCATCTTTTATTTTTATACAGACAGATTAATGTATGTTTCTCTGAGAAACACCTGTGCATCATGAAACTATTTTAATTATCACTTAATAATAAAATATAGTAAAATATACTTTCTAGTGTTTCTTACTAACTTATGAAAATATATGAATATGTGAATATAATATTTGTGTTCTTTCAAATTTGGGGCTTGGCCAGACATGATTGTGCATGTCTTTCAATACTAGTACTTCTGAGGCCAAAACAGGCAGATCTCTGAATTTGAGGCCACCTTGGTCTGTGTAGCCAGCTCTGGGCTAGCCAATTCTATGTAGTGAGAATTGCCTCAAATAACAAAACCAAACCAGGTGGTGGTGGGCAAGCCTGGCAGTGGTGGTAGGCAAGCCCAGTGGCTTGGTGGTGGTGGTGCACACCTTTGATCCTAGCACTCAAGAGGCAGAGGAGGGTAGATCTCTGAGTTTGAGGTCAGCCTGGTATAGAGAGTGAGTTCCAGGGCAGCCAAGGCTACACAGAGAAACCCAGTCTTAAAAAACTTAAAACAAAACAAAAAACAATAAAATAATATGTGGAGCAAAAATAAAATGTGAGTGTGGTCACCTCTCAGTGGAAGAATGATTTCCTATACAAGGTGATATCCTAGGCTTGAGTTGTATCACTGCTTCCCAACATCATCATATAAACATAAGAGAGTTCAACTCTACTTCTTTTTTTTTTTTTTTCTTCGAGACAGGGTTTCTCTGTGTAGCTTTGCACCTTTCCTGGAACTCGCTTTGGAGACCAGGCTGGCCTCGAACTCACAGAGATCCGCCTGCCTCTGCCTCCCGAGTGCTGGGATTAAAGGCGTGAGCCGCCACCGCCGACGCCACCACCACCACCCGGCTCAACTCTACTTCTAGCAATAACTTACTCACAATAAAATTAAAATGTCAGAATTTCATTTCTCTTTACATAAGTACATGTTTGTCCTAATATAATCTAAGCATAATATAGTATATATAAAATTGACCCATAATATACCCATGTTCAAATACTATAGATAATGAAGGATTGAAAGTTACGTTTTCTGTGGACTTTATAGAACTGAAATGTTAGGGTTGACTGGGGATAATAGGATGGCTTAGTAGGTAAGATCACTGGCTGTTTTCCCAGAGGACCTGTATTTAATTTCTATCAGCCACATGGCAACTTACAGCTATCTGTAACAGTCCAGGGGAACTGATACTCTTTTCTGGCCTCTGAGAGTACCAGGCATATACATGGTGCACATATATACATGAAAGCAAAAACATACACATAAAATAAACAATATTAAGAGTGTTCAGATGCTGGGTGTGGTGGCACATGCTTTTCATCCCAGGACTATGAGGCAAAGGCAGGCAGAATTCTGGGAGTTAAAGACTAGCCTGGTCTACACAAGTTTGAAAACAGCCAGGGCTACGTAGAAAACACCATCTCAAAAAAAAAAACTGATCAGAGAGGCTCAAAATTTGCAGAAGATACATATTTAGGAAGGGATGATGTAGCTGAAGTTTTTTTGTGTCCTGGCCAGCTGGCAGTTGGGACAAATCTCTCTCACCCTCCAGTCCCGCACCCGCTTAGACCCAAGTGAACAACACATAGAGGCTTATATTAATTATAACTGCAAGGCCAGTCAGAGTAACACATATTCACAGAATACAGAAAGACATTCCCCCATCAAGATGAGGAATAAGAACAAATTATAAGTGAAATTTGTTTATTATTCATAATAGTCTTAGTTATACTGTAATTGTAGTAATACTTTGAATAGCTGTGAAATACAATAAATTACTTAGAATATACCAAGCTTAATAAAAGATGACTTCCTTTGATTTATTTATACTTTATTTTATGTGTGAATATTTTGTCTCTGTGTATGTAGGTTTGCCAAGTGGGTGCCTGTGCCTTCAGAAGAGTGTGTGGGATCCTATAGAACTGGAGTTAGGGATGGTTGTGAATTATCATGGGACCTTATAGCAGCAACAAGTGGTCTTAACCACAGAGCCATCTCTTCAGCACCAAGATACCATTTTAAATTGCTTTCATTTTGTGTAATATAGTTCAAAATATCAAAAGTTTATCCAAAACCAATGCATAGATTAAATCAGTCTCTTCATATTGAATGACACTGTAGGCAGGGTTTTCTGTCTTACCAGTCAGCTTCCAAATAACCACACAAAGACTTATTAATTATAAATGCTCTGCTCATAGCTTAGGCTTGTTACTAACTAGCTCTTTCAACTTAAATTAACTCATACTTCTTTTTTCTTTCTTTCTTTTTTTTTCTTTTTTTGAGACAGGGTTTTTCTCTGTAGCTTTGTGCCTTTCCTGGAACTCACTCTGTAGCCCAGAGATCTGCCTGCCTCTGCCTCCTGAGTGCTGGGATTAAAGGCATGCTCCACCAACGTCTGGCTCCCATATTTCTTATCTACATTCTACCACATGAGAGTATATATTTTTTTTAATCACAGAATGTTCATCTCCTACTTCTTCTGCATCTGGTTGGAGAGTCTGCCTTCCTTATTCCCCGGGCTCTCTTTTTGTCCACAAGTACTGCCTAGCTATTGGCCATTTATCCATTTTTTAAAACTAATCAGAAGGCACCTTGGCAAAGACACATCTTCCCAAATACCAAAAGATTATTGCATAAGTGGACACAATATTTTTCATTTATAGGCTACATAATGTCTTTCATTTACCATGTCATATTTACTCAGAAAATTTCAGATTTTTTTTTAATTTAATATTTTTTGCTATTTTACTTTGAGTCACAAAGTTTTATTATTTGTCCTTGGTTGGCCTGGAACTCACTATTTAGACCAGGCTGACCTTAAAGCTTACAGCAGTCCACCTGCTTCTGCTTCCCAAGTGCTGGGATCAAAGGCACATGCCACCACACCCAGCATGATTTCTTGTTTATTTTGGATTTGTTTATTTGGGTATTTTTTTTCCCCTTTGCCAGTGGTGTGGGTGGGATGAGACTGGTATTGCTCATATTGTGGTGAGACTGATCTATAACTCACTGTGTAGCCCAGACTGACCTCCCAAATGCAAAAATTACAGATGTGAAGTACCACATTCAGCTAGTTTTTTAGATTTCTGATAAGGGTTGAAAACGACATCCGTATTAAAATACAATAATCTTTTTTTTTTTTTTTTTTGGTTTTTCGAGACAGGGTTTCTCTGTGTAGCTTTGCACCTTTCCTGGTACTCACTTGGTAGCCCAGGCTGGCCTCGAACTCACAGAGATCCGCCTGGCTCTGCCTCCCGAGTGCTGGGATTAAAGGCGTGCGCCACCACCACCCGGCTTAAAATACAATAATCTAATAAGCAAGATGGCTCAGTAAATAAAGACCCTTGGCAAGGGTCTGATTTAATCCCCAGGACCCACACAGTAGGAGAGAACCAACTCCCAAAATTGTCCTCTGACCTCTATACTTGTGCCTTGGCACACACTTGCCCACCTACATATACACAGACAAATATGTTGATTGATTTAATTTAATTTAAAAACATAATAACCCTTAAGTGATTTGTAAGTGCAATCTTAGAACCTAATTTACTTTGAATTGTGGGGTTATTTCTCATCATATCAAAAACTTCTCATATACTTTCTTGTTCTGTGTATATAATTGACTGTCACATTCATTTTGTGAAAGATAATCTATCTATCACTTTTCATTTTCTGTAGGCCCAAGCTCGTTGTCATAGAATTGGTCAGAACAAAGCAGTTAAAGTCTACCGATTAGTAACTCGTAACTCCTATGAGAGAGAGATGTTTGACCGAGCCAGCTTGAAACTGGGCCTGGATAAAGCTGTGTTACAGAGCATGAGTGGACGAGACGGCGCCGTCAGTGGCGTATGTACACTTCTGCTTTACTTGCTTTACTTTTACTGTCTTAGGCCCAGCTTGTGCACAAGGGCATCTTCAGAATGGAGACATGTTTAGCTAGTGCTTTGGAGTGCCTTTTCTTCTGTATATGTAGCTTCAGAACTGCTGGAACTGAAAAATCTTTCCAAGATAGACATGTTTACTGTCTTCTGAGGACATCTGTATCATGCTTCCCTTACTAGAATTCAGGAAGGTTTTCAATTTTTAAAAATTACCAACTTCTAACATTTGTTTTGTCTTGTTATAAATTATGGGTTGTGGGTTTGTTTGTTTTTGTTGCTGTTTTGTCTTAAGTATTTTCTTAATATAGAATCTTAGTACTAAAATGGAGATTACTTGGCCGTTTGTCATTGGTTTAATTGAAACCACTTTAGTTAAGTGGTAATTCATATTTTTAAAGCAACAAAAATTAGTCAATAACTTCAATATATTATTTTAGTGTGTTTTTTCTCACATGTGGCCTAAGACCCAAATAAGAAATCCCATGTTTTAGCATTCTGTAGGGATTTTTTTCCCCATATTTTGTGACATTTAAAATACTATAACTCCTAGAATTTCCTTTTTTCTATTAAGATTCAGCAGCTGTCCAAAAAGGAAATAGAAGACCTGCTTCGAAGAGGTGCATATGGAGCCATTATGGAGGAGGAAGATGAAGGCTCTAAGTTCTGTGAAGAAGATATTGACCAGATTTTACTCCGTCGAACAAAAACTATTACAATTGAGTCAGAAGGACGTGGGTCAACATTTGCTAAGGTAATGTTATGGGGTCTGCTTGGAGATAACACATCTCACACACCAAGTCAGTGCAGAAAACAAACATTTATTGTAATCAAGCTGCTACTGACCAATCAGTGCCGCAGAACAGACCCGGGAGCTGAACTGAGAACCCCGGCAGCATGGTACAGCGCTTTTAAGTCTGAAAACCACACGTCTGTGCGGTTTCAGGGATGGGGGCATTCCTAGGAACTTACCTTGTTCCCGTTGTCTGGTTTACCCTAGTGTGGTGGGTGACTTGCCTTTTGGGTTTTGGTTAATTCCAGATGTGGTCAAGTTGACACCCAGGAACAGCCATCCCAGGGTCCCAATTTATAAATGTAGTAGTGATATTCACATATTACTTTCTGAAAATATTTGTATCTTTTGTTTTTCATCTTTGAACATGCTAGGTTAGCTTTAGTAACCACTTGTGGATTCTTGTTTTGGTTACTTTGTTCTGAGACAGGCTGTCTGGCCCAGGCTGGCATCAAACTTGCAGTATAGCCGGCATAACACTGAGCATCTGATTTTACTACCTTGCCTCATAGAGTACTATGATCACAGTTGTTATGCCACTACCAACAGCCAGTTTTATGATATGCTAGGAATTGAACCCAGGGCTTTGTGCATGCGAGGCAAGCACTCTACCAATTATAATAGTCTTCCTCCATTTGTTATCTTATATCAAGGTTTACATGTACTCTTATCCCAGTAAAATGGAATGCATGTAATAACTACAAATAGTTGTACCTATTAGTTAAGGAAAAACATTTGAAATAAAAGGAGTTTAGAAAGTAAAGATTATGTGTAATAAAGATAGAACAAAATAGAAAGTTGGCTAGAGGGATGGCCCGATCAATATAGTGCTCACCTTGTAAGCACAAGGACCTAAGTTTGATCTTCAGACCACACAGACATGCTTGTCAGCCTGGCATTGGTAGGTGGAAACAGGTGAGAACAGATCCTTAGGGTTCACAGGCAAGCCACTTGAGACTATTTGGTGAGCTTCAGGCTAGAAGAGACCATGACTCAAAGGAAGTTGGTGGTGTTTCTGAGGATTTCATGTGAAGTTGTCCTCTGGCCTCCACACATGTGTACCCTCATATACATATGCATACCCACATACATACATGAACACACATATAAAATTTAAATATTTTGTGTGTGTGTGTATGTGTAATGATGTTGAAGAGTTAATTACCACATTGATTTTAATACATAAAGACAGTCTGAGGGATTGATCAGTAGTTAGAGTGCCTATTAGACCTGAGTTCAGGTCTCCATCTACTATGTTAAAAGCAAACAACAACTCAGGGCAAAAGGCTCCCATCTGCACCCTTAGCAAAGATGAGCCCTGACACTAGCTGGTCAGCCTGCCTAGCTAATCAGTGAACTCTGGGTAAAAAGAGAGCTCCTGTCTCAAAATAAACAGAGGGGGCTGGAGAGATGGCTTAGAGCTTAGCAGCACTGGCTGCTCTTACAGAGGACCTGCGTTCAATTCTCAGCATCCACATGGCAGCTCACAGCTATCTGTAACTCCTGTTCCAGGGGACCTGCCACCTTCACCCAGACATACTTGCAGGCAAAGCACCAATGCACATAACTTAAAAATAAATTTAAAAAAATAAAAAAAATAAATAGAAGGTAAAGAGTGACCTCTGGCCTCCGCATATGTATACCCTGCAGCCCACAAACACACATGCTATATATGCATAGCACACAAACACCGATATGTAATTTAAATTTTTAATTATTTATTTGCAAAAGGGGAAAGAGCAAAGTACTGTCTTGCCAGCCCATTACTTAAATTCTATCATAATTTCTTCTTCTTCGTCTCCATCTCCTTCTCCTTCTTCCTTTTCTTCTTCATCTTCCTTCTTTCTTCTTCTTCTTCTTCTTCTTTCTTTCTTTCTTTCTTTCTTTCTTTCTTTCTTTCTTTCCTTCTCTCTCTCTTTCTTTCTTTCTTTCTTTCTTTCTTTCTTTCTTTCTTTCTTTCTTTCTTTCTTTCTTTCTTTCTTTCTTTCGTGTGTGTGTGTTTCTTTGAGACAGGTCTCTTCTACATAGCCCTGGCTGTCCTGGAACTCACTATGTAGACCAGGCTGGCCTAAAACGTACAGAGATAGCCGCCTCTGCCTCCCAAGTCCTGCAATTAAAGGTGTGTGCAACCACACCTGGATAATTCTACCATAATTTCTTAATTCTCCTGAGATATTTTAGAAAGTATGCCTCTGTCTTATGTCATTTCTTACCCAAAAGAAAACATCCTTGTTTATTGAAATCTTTCAAGTTAACGCACAATAGTAACTTACTTTTGCTCCTAAACTCGAGTCTATGTTGGCATTAAAAACATTTGCCTTAAACAAATGCTGTTATATTTAAGGTCACTGTATTGGAACATGTCTTGAGTATTCATATGTATGCTAAATTCAAATTTTGTGCACAGGAAATGCAAAGAGATAATGGCTTATTTTCAAAGGTTTTTGTTTTTCTTTTCAATGTCTAAGTGTTTTAACAACTTGCTATTATATATTTCAGGCGAGTTTTGTAGCATCAGGAAACCGGACAGATATTTCCTTAGATGATCCCAACTTCTGGCAAAAATGGGCTAAAAAAGCAGAAATAGATATAGAAGCTATCAGTGGCAGGGTAAGTATGTAGGAAAGTGCCATCAGACTGGTTACTGTTTGTAGCAGATGTATGTATGTGTGGGAGCCCGTTCTCGGGTTCCTCGTGGCTTTACCCAGGAGGTCCGAATAGAGGATGATCAGGACCACGGGCCTGAGTGCAGGTGTCTGAGATGGTCTGCCCTTGGCTGTGCTGGGGGAGGAGGTCTTTTGCTCCACCCCTTGGCGTCTCTATAAAAACCCTGGGCCAGAGACAGTCCGGGCCCGTTGGAATAGGTTCCAGGCCCTCTCGAGGCTATCCTTTATTTTCTATCTGTTTATCTCCGCAAGATTCTCCGCTATAAATCCTTCTATCTAATATTTCCTGCTGCTCGCACTCAAGAAAACTCTGGGAAGCTGTGGGGGTGATGGGTAAACGCCCCACATGTATGAAAGTTAATATTTCTGTTGTATAGAAATTCATCAAGTTCTTAAAAGATTATGAGCAAAATACATCTGAAACATTATTCAAAGACAAATCATTTTTTAAAGAAAGAAAAAGAAAAAAAACTTGGGAAAAGGAAAATGAACAATTCTTCCTTACAAAAATTCCAACTAATAAATGTAGAAGAAATGAGGGAAATGTGAAATCACCCCTAATCTATTATGATACTATTATAGCAGGTAAAACCTTTAATCTTAAAATAGTTGGTTAAGAAAAAAATGGGCTAGAGAGATGACTGAAAAAGTTAGCAAAGATTGTGTTTGTAACCAGAGATACCCACATCATGCATGTATTCTTTTAAGTACAACATAAAATACACCAGGACTTGTCTTTTCTGATCCTGGCTTCCTCTGCTACTACGTATCCTTTTCTGCTCCAAGGCTTTCCCAAGTCTCTGATGTTATTTTCCACCCCTTGTTTCCTTTCTTGTCTACCTTGCAAATTTCCAGTTCTTTAAAAATTCTTTCTACCTTAACTCCCAGCCAGCTTTTTTGTACTCATCTTGTATTTTAAAACACTACATCCTGAGTACTATTTATTTGTAACACATTTATCTGACTGACAAATTTTGGGATTCCTTTTAAGCAGAAACTATATTAATGATCTTTGTATCAGTAGTACCTATATTAGAGAAGCAGACACATGAATTGCATTGAATGAGTTATACTGAATTATTCATGTGGGATTGAGACACTGCCTTGCCTTCATATAATTATTCTGTACAGAACTAAACATGTTTCTAGTTCTGTAAAGTATTCACAACATTTGACCAGTATTTCAATTCCTGTCATTTGATTTTCCTTTTGTCTTTAAGATAAACTAAGGTCAAAAAGAGTCACTTCAGCATTATTTATTCTAAAGGTGAAAGCAATCCAAATTAAATTATTAATCAATTTTTGGTAAACAAATGGTGAAGTTGAAATTGATTCTAAAATATATTATGGTTATTGTAGAAGCACAGTAATTTTTTTTTTACTGATAACAGAAAATACCGATTTTTTAAAGTCTGTGACTATAATGCCATAAAATTATATATGTATCATAACAGTTTTAAAAGAAAATATCTTCAGTTAACTTGATAGTGTAATAGATCTGTTACTTATTTTTTTCTACTACTATTTGTGTTTCTAAATTTAAAAGGTGAAAATAAAAAGTTTTATTTCATCTAAAATTGTTAATGTACTTTCCTTAAATTTACCATTAAATTTTACAGAACAGTTTAGTTATCGACACCCCAAGAATTAGGAAGCAAACCAGACCCTTTAGTGCCACAAAAGATGAACTGGCTGAATTATCTGAACCCGAAAGTGAAGGAGAGGAAAAGCCCAAGCTCCGGAGACCCTGTGACCGGTCCAGTGGCTACGGAAGAACTGAATGCTTTAGAGTTGAGAAAAACCTGCTGGTTTATGGGTAAAAAATGTTATGTTTAGCATTTATCATAAGCAATTACATATAAACATAAATACATACTATTTTCAATCTTACTAGAATCAATAACATCTATTTTTATCCTAAATTTCTGTTTAGCTTGTATTAACTTTCTGTATTTACAGTTTTTGAGTGACTCACTAATGTCAAGCTCCTTGTTCTGAAAATGCACATTCAGTCATTTGAAGCAGATACTGTCACTGAGGAAGATATACTAGAAGTCACTGTTCTATGTCTGCACTGTACACAAGAGAAAGCTTTAGTAAACTTTATAATGACAAAATTTTTCTTTCTCCTGCCTTTTATGCAAGAGTTATGGTTTTTGCTCAGACTTAAGTCAGTATTACTGTAACTGTCCCTTTTTTAACCAGGTGGGGCCGATGGAGAGAGATTCTGTCACATGGGCGTTTTAAACGGCAGCTGAATGAACACGATGTAGAAATCATTTGCCGAGCTCTTTTGGCCTATTGCCTTGTTCATTATCGAGGTGATGAGAAAATTAAAGGCTTTATATGGGATCTCATCACTCCCACTGAAGATGGCCAGACACGTGAGCTACAAAATCATTTAGGTAAGTATATTTCTTTCATATAAAAAAAATCTTATTTCATGAATAATACTTAATGTGCTTTTGTGTAAAATTTTAATGTAATACAGATTATATTAAAGAAGTTAACCTTTATACTAAAAAAATCTAGCTTCAAAAAATGCCAGTATTAATGGATTTGGGTTTTTTTTTTCTTCATATTACTGTTAAATTTGTATCAATTTACAAACTGTTGGCCTCACAGTATGTCACAATATACCCATGTGGTTGTGTCTCATTTCCCAGCTTTTTCTTAGTATTTCATGGTATGGCTTCTCTTTTAATGATGGGTATTCTAGTTCCAATTTGACACAGTTGAACTTCAGTGTCAGTAAGGAGCTCTGCACACTCCTTCTCATGCATATGGATAATTTTCTGCCTCTATTGAGGGTACTTGCATCTTTAGACCTTAAATATGGTCTTGGGGTAGATCATATCATATCTTGTCAGCACGGAATTGAAAGCCTCAGACTTACGGAATCATAGTCTAGTTTTTAACAGAATCCCCAGCAGTTAGTATGTCTGTTGAAGTATGCGACACTTTAGTAGTTTGCTGTCCAGAGTGACGGGTTTGCAGTATTATCATTGGTATATGCAAGAATTTCTTTCCCCAGCTTTACTAACAGAATGCTCATTTCAGTATAAAATAAATTTTGACCATAAAACAATTACATTTTCTACAAAAATGAAAAATTACTGTGCTTTTAAAGTTATGTTATAGTTTTGTTTTTCTGAATCACAAAATGTTTATCGACTGCTTATACAGTGTACACATGGTATAAAAAGAAATAGAGAAGATCTCTGAGCTCCACCTTACATTCTAGCTAGGTAGACAGACATAGAATATAGATAAATTAATTAAACAGCTACATGTTGTAATAAACACTGTGAAGTAATGCTGTAACCATTATACACTTCCAAGATAGCACAGCAGCAAGCATTTGTTTTGGATGAGGTGGTCAGTAATGGAGACAAATTAATTAATTTGAAGAACTAACCTTTTGGTGAAGGTGAAAGAATCACACAAATATGATTATGTTCTTCCTAAAACCACACATAAAGGAGGAAATGTAAAGCATTAAGCTTGCTCAACTCCATAGAACAAAATACTTGACTTTTTCAACAAACTGATTGTAGGACTGGGAATGATTCTGAGGGAATGGTTCTCAACTGGAGATGATCCTGTGTCCCAACTGCTGCCCCTCTCCCCCTATAACATATCTCAACTTTGAGCACGTTCCTGGTATCTAATGGGTAGATTCTAGATAAGCACAGACAGTCCCTCCCAGTGAAGAACTATCCATCCTCAGATATTAGTAGAGCTTAGTTGGTGTGTGTGTGTGTGTGTGTGTGTGTGTGTGTGTGTGTGTGTGTGTGTGTGTGTGTGTGTGTAGGCATGGTGCTGCATGCCTTTAATCCCAGTACCCTGGGAGGCAGAGGAAGGCTGATTTCTCTGAGTTTGAGGCAAGCTTGGTCTCCAAAGTAAGTTCTAGGACATCAAGAACTGTTACACAGAGAACCCCTGTCTTGAAAAAACAAAAACAAACAAAAATTTAGTAGAGCTGAGAAAAAAAAACCCACTGTAACTTAAAAGAGATGTCTCTTAACAAACTGTTGCATTTCAGGGCCTTAATTTATATCATAACTGAGACAAACAATCTAGGGCAAATTTATTTTCTTTACTAGATGACTGTACATTAGACTACTCAGTATTATGAAACTTTATTATTCCATGTTTTAGACATTTACTAGCACCTTACCTTTTAGCCAGAGGTAACTAACAAATTCATGAATTAAATGATAGCTATCTTAGATTTATGTCCACACCGTAAGGAGTTAGAGAAAAGATTGTACATTAAGGAAATTGATCATGCAGTAATGGTTATTGAAATGGATAATAATAGAAGATGGGATCCATCATACTGTTCCATCTACTTTTGTGTATGCTTATAGTCCACACTTGGAAAATAGGCATAAACCCTCAAAAATAGGAAGAATGAGGGGGAAAATAGCAATAAAATTTTGGAATTTGGAAACAAATAGATTGGTGCTGACAATTTTATTAACCTTGAAGGAGTTAAATCTTGGCTCACCAGTTGAAAACAAATAACTCTGATGCTCTTCATATTTCCTAAAAATTTCAGTAATTTGTGGTGGCAGGTACCTCTAAAAGTGGACATGAAAAGATAAGGGCCGTAGTTAAAGCTACTTGAATGAGGCCATATCCCTAATACTCTGAGCCCTTACAGCTGGATTCTAACCGGATTATGCTTTTCTCTGGAGAGAGTAAAAGATCACCAGGTGTGAGGTGGGAAGGTCATAAGTGTTTGCAGTGGCTAGGGCAATCCTCAGGGAAGAAAACTAAAGAGCAGGTACAAAACTAAACATAACGAACGGCTGCAAAAACTCCCAGCAAATTAACCTCCTTTGATCCTATAGTCACAAGCTCTGGCCATTCTGTCATGATAAAGTGCATAATTTTGAATGCTAAAAAGTAATTTTCAAAAAATGAAAAAGGAAAAACTTTATTCTGATTCACTGGTTTTGTTTACCAATGAGGTAAAAATCAGATAATGTAGTCAAAATTGCATCATTAGTAATTGTCAAGAATTAAGAGTAAAACAAGTCAAACATCCTGGAGATTAATAAATATGAGCTCTCTGTTCACTGTCAGTTACTACGCCATGGTTAAAGATGCTGAACTAAAGCCTCATAAGTTAGCATGACTACATCCTACAGATTCTATGAGTACATAAGATCTAGAAACAAATGCCAACTATTTCATAAGCATATGTAGTGGTTGGTAGTAAACAACGACTAAGCATCGATTCATGTGTTCCTGGTTTCTGGGATAGATGAGTGTATTAGACAGGAGAAGACTGTGGAGAGTTCAGCTGTGGTTGATTTCCTGTCCTGGAAAACTGAGCAGATGTGGCACATGTGATCAACTTGAACAGTGATGATGTTTTATTCTTTAAAGAAATTAATAGTAAAACTCTCAAGAGCATAAAAATGATGTTAGCTGTCTCAAGTCTAGACCATCCCATGTTGTTAATAAAGCCAATTCTGAAGAGCAAAAGGACATGCATTTCTGATAATTAGTGAATCAACAGTAAAAGAGGCGACTGGGTTACAGAGCCAAAGGAAACCACAATGATCACTGTAACTTGAAGTAAAGTATTGTCTCACTGGTGACATTTGACTTAGTTTTTATAAAACCGTCTTGAGTTGTGTCTGACTTGTGATTGTGTCAGTTCTACTGCCATTAATGTGCTAAAGACCTCTGTGTGACCTTCAGAGACCCAAAAAATCTCCAGTAATTTCTTGCATTGGAAAAAATCTTTCAAATCATAGCTTTTTATACAAGTTATCTCTGATTTCATGTGTACTTTTCGTCTTAACAGGCCTCTCAGCTCCTGTGCCTAGGGGCCGAAAGGGGAAGAAAGTAAAGACTCAGACAAGTTCCTTTGATATACAGAAAGCAGAGTGGCTTCGGAAATACAATCCTGAGCAGCTCCTTCAAGACGAAGGCTACAAGAAACATGTGAAGCACCATTGCAACAAGTAGGTAGTGGGTGTTCTAGAAACAGCTCTTGAAACATTCACTCTCCTGAATGCATTGACCTTAAAACCTAGTGATGGTATGCTCTAAGATTTTAACTTCAGATGCTATCTTCATTTTACGTATTTTTATCATTAAATAAATTTACTCTCCAGATAAACTCCTCTCTTCCCTGGTACTAGATAGTGACCATTGTGAAGATTTTGCAGTATCCTTTGTGTGTCATCAGTAATGAGGGTCATTTGATCATATATAATCATTACTCTATTAGTGAAAGACTATATAAACAAGGGTATACACGTGCCTGTACTCTGGTGCTTGGAAAGCAATGCAGGAGACTTCATCTGTGAGTCCAAGGCAAGCATGTTCTACTCAGCGAGTTCCAGACCAGCCCAAGCCACATACGAATTCTCTCAAACAAACAACAATACAAAACAAAAAATTAATAAACATCTATAGATATCCCCCCATATTTTCCTTAGTGATTAATATCTTTGTCCCCTTTGGTTTATTTTATTTTTTTTAGAGTTTTGCTTCGTGTAAGAATGCTGTACTATCTAAAGCAAGAAGTCATTGGAAATGAGTGTCAAAAAGTATTTGATGGAGTTGATGCAAGGTAACAAAAATATTTGTTGACTTTTTAGTAACACAGTAAAGCAAAATCCATACAATGACAGAAAATTGCATAGGAGGTGACTCTTTCATTCATGGAGGGAAATCCCTAGCCACAGAGAACTGACCCTTGCCTTTCTTCTGTTACTCTCGTCCTTGACTGTTCTACAATGCAGCACCAGGAGTGGGGGTAGTAATTTGAAGAATTGCATGTAGCCAAGGTGCCATTCAGGTAGACATGCATGAAATAAGGGATTAATTCATTTCTTCAGAAATAGGTCTGGGTTATTTTGTTTTGTTTGTGTTGCTGGGATCAACAAACCTAGGGTGTTTGTGCATGCTAGGCAAGTGCTTTACCACCCATCTATACCTCTATGAGTCCAGGACCAATTTTGAGTACGCTCAGGCAATGTGAAACAGTGAAGATAAAAAGACAAAATTACTATTCATCCTTAAGCAGTTTATGGTATCAGTGAACAGAAGTGAGACTGTGCTTTGCTGCATGGATAAGATGCCAGTAGGGATTTTCCATTTCTCGTATCATCTTGCCTCTTGATTACATATGTTTCTGTTTCTCTTCTCTTCTCTGCAGCATCTGTTTTAAACTTGTACTTCTACACACCTTAACCACTCTTATTCTCAGGAACTAAGTGTAAGCAAGCCATCAAGTAGAAGTAACCTCAGCTTTCTGCCAACACAGGAAACTTAACTTTCCTAAAGTCACTCTTGTCTTGTTTCTTCTAATACAGCAGCCATATGAGACCCTGACAACACCCAGGCTCCTGGGCTCAGTTATCTTTCTCTCTGTCACATGTCCACTTGCAGCCTTGCTCCTGCTATCCCACTCAGTGTGACTTTTGACCATTGCTCCTTCCTTTCCAACTCACCGACACTTGGGTACTTGTCATTATAATGTGAACCTCATCACAGCATCTTCTTACCACTCATTCACTAGACATTACCTTGTCATGCCCCTCCTCTTTTCCCCTCATTATTCAGTTTTATTCTTCAGGACTTTAAATTCCTTAATCCCATTGCTTGCCTGTCCTTCTGTATCATATACCCATTGTAACTTCAGTTTAACCTACTTTTTGCCTTCTTCTAAGCAACTGAACATGGCTAGAAAAAACAAAAATTATGTAATGGGGGAATGGATTGACTTCACATCCATGAGTATTCAACTTCAAATGAAATAAGTATAGACTATTTAAGCACTGTGGCTAGTAAATTCCTTTTTAAGAGGATTGTTTGTCCCTGTTTCCCCAAACCACCCTTCCAACTCACCAACAATGTCTAATAATAACCTTGTGACATATTTCATAGAAAAACAAACAATCAGGCAAGAGCCCCTGGCCTCCAGGTCTGCCTACTTGCCCACTCAGGCAGCAGTAGAAATGCCTCTCCTTTGCCAGCTCATTGCCTTGCGTCACAGCTCTTCTCTTCATTTAAGCATCTTACTTCTATAGTAATCTTCCTCTCCTGAGCCATTTCCTCCCTCTTTCCCTATCCTCCTTTCTCCCTCCTGCACACACGTGCCCATATTACTCACTTACCATCAAAAGGAAAATCATTTCCATACTCTGCATCTCTCTGCCCCACTTCAATGTTCCCCTCTCAACAGACTCCTGTGTTTTCTCTTTCTACTTCTTTCTTTGCACTTTTTCATCAGCCTGCTCTAATGAATCTTTCCATGATGGCACAAAAATGTTTCTTAGCATTGCCAGTGACCACAGGCATCAATTCTTTTTTTTATTTGCTTCTAAATATTATCTTCCATAGGTATCCATGCTGCTTCCTATATCCACCAATTCTTTCCTTCCATTCCCATATGTAAAACTATTCCATCATACAGAATGTACCACATACTGCTCTGGTAGGATTCTTCGGTCTTCTTCCCCTATTTTCATGAAGGAGAACCCATTGGCTCCATGAAAAATGTGCCAAATGTGAGTACCTTCATTCTCTTCTACTAAATTTCTATTCTAGCCTCAGTTCTCTTTTTAAACTTCTGCTGAGACTTAATAATATTCTTGCACTACTCTCTACACTATGTCCTTCAAAAAGCAGTTAGAGGGTTGTGTATTTATCTCAGTGGTTGAGCGCTTCGCAAGGCCCTGGGTTCAGTTCTTAGCTCTGGAAAAGAGAGAGACAGAGAGAGAGACGGAAAGGGAGAGGGAGAGCGAGAGAGAGAGAGAAGCAGTTAGAATGATTTTTCTCAAAGCCATGGCACATTTTTTCAAAATGTCCTCTTAAACAGAATCTGGATTCTAGATAACCTAAAATTTTTGGACTTCCTTCCCTCTGTCCCTTACCTACAGTTGTCCAGCCACTCTATTGTTTCTGTTCATCCAACAAATCAAGCTCATGCTGTATTGTTCTGCTCCAAATATACTTTCTCCAGATCACCCTAAGAACTGTCCGTTCACGTGGCTGGAGAGTTTGCTCGGCAGTTAGGTGCACTGTCTGTTCTTCTAGAAGACCTAAGGTTAGATTCTAGCACTTGCAGAGCCACTCACAACACTCTGTAACTCCAGTTCCAAAAGATCTGACACCTTTTCCTGGCTACCAAGAATACACAAGTGGTACATAGACATACATGCAGGCAAAGCACCCATACATAAAATTAAAAGAAGAAAACTATCCATTCATATAATTGAGATTTCAGCTCAACTGTTACACTCTCAAGTAGGCCTTCCTGTCCATACCATCTAAAGTAGCCCTCCAGTCATTCACCACTACTTTATTTTAATTCCTCTTGATTCCTTCACTATTCAAAACTTTTTTTTCCATTGCAGTTTACGTTGCTGTCTTAATGATCATTACATTCTCGTCCATTATCATCTGTGGCTGGTGTTTGCTGTAGATCGCTTGCCTACATGAGGCCCTAGGTTCAATTCCCAGCATTCCTCTTCCCCAAATGGAACTGGTCATCTTAAAACATTGAGTACTCAATAAATATTTATTAACTAATTGCCTGTTTTCCTTTGGCCTATGACTGAACTACTTTTGTTTTCTTAGCCACTGTTTTGTGGATTATTCCTTTACTTTCCCATTTAAAAATAAATCTACTTCTCTTTGGATTTTATCAAGTTTACATCTCTCTCATCTTAAATATAAATTTGTACACCAAATGCATCACTTTTGAACCCAGTATCTCTTCTACTATATTAGTGCTCGCTTCGATTGCCTAGACTTTTATTTTTTTCTACACAAGATTTCTCTGTATAGTCTTGGCTTTCCTGGAACTCGCTTTGTAGACCAGGGTGGCCTCAAACTCACTGAGATCCACCTGCCTCTGCCTTCCAAGTGTGGGGATTAAAGGTGTGCACCATCACCACCCAGCTTAGACTAACTTCTTTTAAAAAAGTGTATTCATCATGTCAGGGAGAACAGGGCAGCAGGAACTTGAAGGAGCTGACCATGTTACATTCTCAGCCAGGAAACAAAGTATTGAACCTCTGTATTCAACTCACCTTCTTCTGTACAATTTCGGGTTCAAGCACAGAGAATGGTGTCACTAACTGTGAGTAGGTCTTCCCCAACCAAAATAATCCTCCACAGGCTCCTCTCTGGGTCATTCCAGAGTGCATCAACTTGATATTTGAGATTAACTATCACACATTATTTACCAGTTAGCTTTAATTATTTGGGGGTTTCATCTTAGTGGCTTAAGATTTTATTTCTATGCTAATGTGTTCAGATTTGTATGTCATGCTTTACTTCAAAACTTACTCTTGCTTAGAACATTCTCTTTCTCTCATTTTTTCCATTTGGCCCCTCCTTTTCATTAGTTGATGTGGGCTGTTTGTCTTTCTATCTCTCCAAGTCTTGTTGAGGCGCATACTCTAGTAGTAACACATCATGCCATTGGTCAGGTGCAGGTACCTCTTCACAAAGATGTTCTAATTCATTTCAGTTATTGGTTCTAAATGTATTTCAAATGGAGGATTTAACCTGAGGAAGTTTAAGAAGGCCTTATGCAGGAAACATCACATGATTTTTAAAGACAGAAATCAATCACTTGGGAGGCTGAAGCAAGTTTCAGGTCAGCCTGATCTACATAGTGAAATCTAGTCAGCCTGGCCTACATAGCAAGGTATTGCGTTTAAAAACAAAACAAAACAGAAGAACAAAGGGTCACCAAAACAACAACAGTGTGAGCCAGTCTTCTATCCCTTTTGCTAACAGTTTACAAATACTTCATGACCATGTGGCCCTCAAATTTGAACCATGGTTTCATAAGCAGGACCACTTGTCAAGCTGATTCTACCACAACGGTCTGGACTTTGAGCGCCACCTGGTGGGGTCCAGGGGAGACTGCTGCAGTTTTCCCTTCTGGGATCCAGAGGGTCATTGAGTCAGAAACACCATCAAAAATAAAGATTTCCATTAGCTATGTTCTTTGTCTCTTTCTCAGTTTTTGACAAATAGCAGTAAAATCGTTCTCTCTCTTTTTCCCTATTCAGCTAAAACATTTTCAGTTTTGGTTTATTTCATAGCAAAGATACAATAAAGTATTTGCTAAAAGTGCTGACAGATTACAGAGGTCATTTCACCCACATTATCACCGTGGACTAAAGACTTGTGAAAACAAGTGTGAACAACAGAAGTGAGCTGCTCATCCTTTATTACTAAGCACTTGGAAAACTTTTTTCACTGTCCATGTCTTCTCTTTCAAGACTACGGCTACTCGTATATGAAGGGTTGTTTGCCTTGCCCAGGAGCACATGGACCATTTATCAGCTTGTTTTTATATGATAGCCAAATTAAAAAATAACTTTTGTCATAGAATTTAATTGTCAGAAAGTTTAGCACATTAAACCTAAAGGGTCTTTGTTAATTAACTTAGGAAATTATAGTGATAAGGTGAGATGGCAATACTTTGTATTATATTATTTCTCTGAATTCTTAAAAATTGATTGTTTCGTGAAATCAAATAGCAAAATTCTCAGTCTATTTTATTTTCTGCAGCATACTCCATTCAGTTTCTCCTCTTTAACTATTGAATATCAGGACACACATGTGCATGCACACATACATACACAGGCACAAGCGTGCAAATAGACACACACACACACACACACACACACATACATATACACATTCCCACACAGGCATGAACACACACACATACACACACACACTGATACATGCTAATAATCAAACATCAGGAATGCATCTTTCAGCCTACACTGACAAAGAAATGAACATACCTACAGGTGGCATCACTTTGGGGTGTGACCTGTGTTATTTGGAGAAAGTTTCAGGGAGAATGGTCTTACATGGTAGAGGAGGTAT
Organism: Peromyscus maniculatus bairdii; assembly: GCF_049852395.1. Lineage (NCBI taxonomy): Eukaryota > Metazoa > Chordata > Mammalia > Rodentia > Cricetidae > Peromyscus > Peromyscus maniculatus. Next base: position 14,256,731 of record NC_134856.1, on the reverse strand, counting down.
CCTTGAGCTGTCACCAGCCCTTTCTTATTCGTGAAAACAGCCAACTTGCCAAAGCATTATGGGTTTTCATCAGAGTTTGAAATAATCTAACATTGTCATTTTATATCAGAATACTGCTTATATAAACACAAAAGTAGTGCTTTTTATGGTTTAATTAAATTATGAATCGAAAACCTAACCTTTAAAGTGTAACTTCAGGGGCTGGAGAGATGGCTCAGAGGTTAAAAGCACTGGCTGCTCTTCCCAAGGTCCTGAGTTCAATTCCCAGCAACCACGCGGTGGCTCATGACCATCTGTAATGGGATCTGATGCCTTCTTTTGTCATGCAGGCATACATGCAGAAAGAACACTGTGTACATGATAAATAAAGTGTAATCTCCTCAACAAAACTGATTTAAAAAAAAGACATAACCTTTTTTTGAAACACAAAGCACTTCCTTTGCCCTTTAGAACCCAGTTTTCTCATATACAAAATATTTCAACCAGATGATTTTTTACCCAGCTGTTTGCTGCCATAACATTCCAGTGAAGCACTTGGTGTGTGTATGGGTGAGGACACTGCCTGAGACCAGGCAGGAACTGCTGTTAAAGTGTATTTTTTTAGTGGAGCATAATGTTAGCTGCTTTTGCATCATTTATACCCTTTGCCTCCTTTATACATATTTATAAAATTCATAATCTTGTGCTGTTTTTAAGTGACATTGATGTTTGGGTACCAGAGCCAGACCACTCAGAGGTTCCTGCTGTGTGGTGGGACTTTGACGCTGACAAGTCACTTCTTATTGGGGTTTTTAAGCATGGTAAGTAAAGAGTGAGCGGGGAGAGAGAGCTCTTATGGACAATGGAATCCCACTGTTGCTTAGTTTATTGGTTTCCACGTGCAGTTTTACTCTAGTAACACACGCATACATATAATCATTAAAACCATAGATTGTCAAACTAAGTTTGCATTCACGTCATTTCCTCAGGAGGAGGTACCATGTGACTTGCCCTCTGGGCTATTAGTTACACAATCTCCTTCCTTCGGGAGAGTTACATGAACTTATGATCAGCTTATTCTACTTTTTTTTTATATGTGTTTTTGTTTGTTAAGATGTTTTTATTTTATACATATGTGTGTTTTATCTCCATCTATGTATGTGCTCTGTGTGCATGCCAGGTACCTTCAGATGCCAGAAGATGGCACTGGATCACCTGGAACCAGAGCTAATGATGCTTGTGAGCCACCATGTGGATGGGTGCTGGGAACCAAACCTGGGTCTTCAAGAATAACAGTGCTTTTAATTGTTAAACCATCTCTCCAGCTCTGTTATTACTATTGTCATTGGTTTGGTTTTTAGGATTTTACTCTGTGTGTGTGTGTGTGTGTGTGTGTGCATGTAATATCCAAGTAGTCCAAAAAAGAATGTTGGATCCCCTAGAGCTGAAATTAAAGGCTGTTATCAGCCTAATATGGGTGTTGGGAACTGAACTTGGATTCTCTCAAATAGGAACACTTTTGACCACTGGGCCATCCCTCTGTAACAGATACTTTAAAGTTTTTATAAGTATTATTAAAATATATAATATTTGTGATGATTTCAAAACAGCATATATAACCCATATTACTTAAATAAAATGTTCCTTTAACCCCAAAATATCATTCACTCTACATATAAGGAATCCTTATATTTATACAACTTCTTTCTGTCCTCTGTACCTTCATAATTGGTGGTGCTTCCAGGTTATGAAAAATATAACACCATCCGAGCAGACCCAGCATTGTGCTTCTTGGAAAGAGTAGGAAAGCCTGATGACAAAGCCGTTGCTGCTGAACAGAGAGCAAATGATTACATGGATGGGTATGTGCATTTTAGACTCAAATTCTCCCTTATGTTTTGTTTCCATTCTTATTGATGTTTATCATTTTTCTTTAGATTTATTATTTTATGTATTTTGTTTGCATGTATGTATGTATAACGTTATGGTTTATAACCATAGTAAAATTAGTTATGAAGTAGCAGTGAAAATAATTTTATGGTTGGGGATCACCACAACATGAGGAACTGTATTAAAAAGTGTTGTAGCATTAGGAAGGTTGAGAACACTATTTTAGAACAGTCAGTTGACTGCTTATTTCAGAGTAGAAAATTGGTTTCTGTGACCACACTGCCCTGAATGTGCGTGATTTCCTGGTGGGGATGAGGAAGCATCTACTTCCTCAAAAGTCAGAAGAAGGCTTTGGATCTCCTGAGACTGAATCAACAGTTGAGAATCACTGTTGTGAATGACAGGAATTGAACCTGGGTCCTCCGCTGGAGCAACAAGTGCTCTAAACCACTGAGCTAACTTTCCAACCCAACGTGTGTGTGTGTATGTGTGTGTGTGTGTGTGTGTGTGTGTGTGTGTGTGTGTGTGTGTAAGATCATGACCATGTGCGTAGAGGACATGGGTCAACTTCAGGTGTTATTTTTCAGAACGTGTTTACCTTGTTATTTGAGAGAGATCCCTCATTAGGGCCTCACTGGTTAGACTAAGCTGGTAAGCAAGCAGACCCCATCCCCCCCATCTGTGCCTCCCTATCATTGGCATCACAGGTGTGTACCACCACACCTTGCTTTTTCTGTGGTGCTCGGGATCAAATTTGACCTTTAAGACAAACCAAGAAATCTTCAGTCCATTACAATAATTAGAACACTTGTTATTCTAACAGGGATGTGGAAGACCCAGAGTACAAACCTGCCCCAGCCATCTTTAAAGATGATATAGAGGTATGTTTTGGATCACATTTAAAAAACCTCAATATTAAGTATTCCTTGTAAATAAGTGATCAACCTTAGTTGATATACATCACAGATAATCATTTAAGATTGCCTGATATCCCCTTCTAGCCAAGAATAAGGCTGGCTTGGACATGTATATATAATGCAGTTTGCCCATATTTTACACTTCTTAAACTAAGAAGTATAGCATCTTGGGGAAAAACCAGAAAACTGAGTAAAAGTCAATACTAAGGTAAATATTAAGAGATAGAAATTATCACTCCATGAAAAGGACTACAGTACAGGATACAGCCTACCGGGATCCTAGTTAGTGTCAAGAATTACTGCTGAGCCAGGCGGATCTTTGTGAGTTCGAGGCCAGCCTGGGCTACCAAGTGAGTTCCAGGAAAGGCGCAAAGCTACACAGAGAAACCCTGTCTCGAAAAACCCAAAAAAAAAAAAAAAAAAAGAATTACTGCTAACAGATTTCAGTAATGAGAGATTGGCTTATAAAGAGGGAAATGAAGATGTGAGCAGCAGATCAGAGGAGGATATAGGGCCAGTGAGATGGCTCAGCATGAGTGGTACTTACTACCAACTTGAATGACTGAGACCTCAATGGTGGTCAGAGAGAACAACCTCCCTCAAATTTCCCTGTGGCCTGCACATGTACACCATAGTTGGCATGCACCCATGCATGCACACACTAATAAATAAGATAATACATAAGTAAATGTAAAAAAATTAAGAGAAGGAATCTACCATTCATAGTACTCAGAGTTCCCAAGGAAGATTCTCATCCCAGTGTGGACTAAAATCCAGACTATACATGGCCATTGCTCATTAGCTGGCCAATGAGTTACTGTGCTCCCCCACAGGAGTACTAGAAATCTCCCTGAAAGTGCTAGACATATGCTTTCTTCAGATGCCAAGGATACTTTTCCCAAGAAAAGTCTTACTATAGACATTCTTTAAGAAAGCCTTTCTAGCCGGGCGTTGGTGGCGCACGCCTTTAATCCCAGCACTCGGGAGGCAGAGCCAGGCGGATCTTTGTGAGTTCGAGGCCAGCCTGGGCTACCAAGTGAGCTCCAGGAAAGGCGCAAAGCTACACAGAGAAACCCTGTCTCGAAAAACCAAAAAAAAAAAAGCCTTTCTAGGGAGGAAGTTGATAGGAAATGCAGCTTATGTAGCTCTGAAAGAGCCTGTGGTAGAGCTGTGCAGTAGAGGACTTCCCCAGTAGGAGGAAGTAAAAGGTCTGCCTTTTTTCCTACAGTATCTGTCTAGTTCATTCTGCTGACAAACATTAACATCATGTTGACCATCAGAGGAAAAAGACAAGCTGAGACAGGATAGCATGCTAGTACCTTCAATCTGCCTAGCAGACATTCCAAATGGAACGAATGGCTATCATACAGAAGGAGCACTGTGTGAAGCAGATGTCAGTTGAAAAGACATGAATCCTTGGGATTAGTAAAGTGAAATCTATATCCTGATGAAACTGTAGACGCTTCAAGGTAAAGTCAAGGTAAAGGCAACCAGAGCAGAAAAAGCTTACCTGCAGTGAGGAGTTGCCATGCTTCTCTAACTGCATGCAGCCTGTCCCACACAGTGAAAATGAGTGATCTTTGGAATCAACTGCAGAAGCCCCAATCCAAGACAGCGCTGGGATGCCCAGTTGAAATGAAAAGTTGAATCTACATACAAATAGTCCAAGCTAAAGAAGAGATTTGCAGTTTGGCAACTAGGACAGTGAATATGTGTATCTTTGAGATGATGCACAGAATGTGCAAAGCAGCTCACCAGTAAACCCCAGGCAGCTCAGGACTCAGGACCAAAGGAGGTCAGAGGAGGAGAAACTCATTCTGAAGGCTTCATAGAAAAGGAAGTCATTTTAGTAAGTAGTGACTGATTTTAAAGTGTCAGAGGAAACAGGAATGGTAATTGTGAGAACTAAGCCAAGAAGCCAAGTTGTGTTTTGTTTTTGCTAAGTGGATTGTTACAATTTCTTTTGTGGGCTGAGAGTATAGTATTAGCTCAGTAAGTTCTGGGTTAAATCATAGCTCAGGTTGTAAAAAAAAAAAAAAAAAAAAAAACCAATGTGTTGAAAGCAAGGTCTCTATTATAAAGAAGTTTGCCCTTTTTTTTTAATCTTGATTCAGTTACTTTGTGACAAATGTCTGCTTTTTTAAAGGATGATGTTTCCTCACCTGGAGATCTCGTCATAGCAGATGGAGGTAGGTTGCACTTTTTCACTTAGTAGTATAATTTGACATCCTCATGAACAATGAGATCAACAAATCAGAGTTTTGAATGTCTAATTTGTGTGAGTAGTATTGAATACTGTTGTACTTGTTATAGAAACTGTTAGTTGATTGGGAATTTAATAGTACTGTTAGTTTTTGCAAATCCTTAGCTCTGAATCCTTAGACAAGACACTTTGACTGTGGCATGGTTATTAAACTTATATGTGAGATTAAATCATTAAATATTAATATAATAATAATGTATTTAACTTATTAGTGTCATGTGTACATTAGGGAAAAGCCTTATTATTCAGTCTCTACAAAGCTAGCTGAGCAAGGTCTGCTTTCACTGTTATTTTGTTTTGGTTTTGGTGTTTCGCTAGGTTTTGAGGTTTGGTTTTTTGGGGGTGGTATTTATTTGAGTTCTTAGAGAAGGTCTCATGTAGCCAAGACTGACCTTGAACTCTCCTCATCTTCCAGGTAGGATTATAGGTGTGTGACACCAGGCCCAACATTCTTTTTACCAGTTTCTGATACTAAAACAAGAAACACATTGTTGCTGAAGTCTACTCTTCCCCATCTGGTACCCAGAGGAACAGTGTGCCTTACCCTCTGAATAGTACAGCTAGGCTAGGGAAGCTGTCTAGTGTGCATGGGCATAGCTTATGATACATATAGTACCACACCTTAGAAATATATTTTGCACTTTGTTTTGTTTTGTTTTTGTTAGTGCTAGGGATCAGATCCCAAGCCTTACACTAAGGATGCTGTAAGTGATCTACCACTGAGCTACATGATCAGCTCTAGGTCTTGAATGAATTAAAATTTAAAAACTGTATCATTGTCATGGTGATTTTTTTTTTTTTTCAATGGTTTTGTTTGGGACATTGCGGGAGTTGGTTAGGGGATAGACAAGATCTCTGATAGCACAGGCTGACTTTGAACTTACTATGTAACTAAAGATGATACTAGGCCGGGCGGTGGTGGCGCACGCCTTTAATCCCAGCACTCCGGAGGCAGAGGCAGGCAGATCTATGTGAGTTCGAGGCCAGCCTGGGCTACCAAGTGAGTTCCAGGAAAGGCACAAAGCTACATAGAGAAACCCTGTCTCAAAAAACCAAAAAAAAAAAAAAAAAAAAAAAAAGATGATACTGAGTATCTAATCTTCCCAGGTGCTGGGATTGCACATACATTTCATCACTCCTAGTTTCATACAGTGCTGGGGATAGAACCCAGAGCATTATGCATTTTAGGCTGTAGTTCTATTTCACCAGGACCACCAGCCCACGAATAATGAATCAGAGACTTAATAATTATGAAAGCTTGGCCTTAGCTTAGCCTTGTTCCTAACAGTTCTTAAAACTTAATAATCCATACTTTTTCATCTACGTTCTCCCACGTGGCTCATCACCTCATCTCCGTACTGCCCATCCTGCTTCTGCAGCTGGCTGGCAACTGGGCCTTTGTTCTTCCCAGAGTTTTCTCTCTGTCTGGAAGTCCCACCTATACTCTCCTGCTTAGCTATTGGCTGTTCAGCTTTTTATTACACCAATCAGAGCAATCCATCTTCACGTGATGTACAAATATCCCACAACACTAGGCAAGCTACCTTCTAGCTGAGCTACATTCTAAGTCTTCATAATGAATATTTAAAATGTATATTTAAATATAGTGTTTTTCTACCTAATGACTTTAAAACTGCTTTGATTGTAAATTGATATAAATTCAATAAAAAAAAATCCTCATTCACTTGGCTTACAATGTTCAGCATCCAATTGATTTCTGTTCGGCTTTTTTCCTTTTCTTTTTTAAATTTATTTATTTTTATTTTATGTTCATTGGTGTTTTGCCTGCCTGTGTGTCTGTGTGAGGGTGTCGGAACCCCTGGACTGGAGTTACACACAGTCTTGAGCTGCCATGTGGGTGCTGGAAATTGAACCCAGGTCCTCTGGAAGAACAACAAGTGCTCTTCACCACTGAGCCATCTTTCCAGCCTCCATTGTTTGTTTATTTGTTTTTTTGGGGTTTTTTGAGACAGGGTTTCTCTGTGTTGAGTTTCTCTGGCTTTCCTGGAACTCACTTTATAGACCAGGTTGGCCTCTAACTCAGAGATCCCCCTGCCTCTGCCTCCCAAATGCTGGGATTAAAGGCATGTACTACCACTGTCCCACTGTTTGGCTTTTAATTTATTTAAGTCATTGAATATTTGCAAGACAGTATGACTTATAGACCTGGAATTCCAAGAGTTGTATTTTCTGTGCAGAAATAATTCAAACAGGTAACATCATGGCTCCACTTCTGTCATATTCTTCTTTCTTTGAGCAATTCTTAAAGTTTATTGTAATGCTTTGTTGTTGTTGTTGTTTTGTTTTGTTTTGTTTTGTTTTTGAGACAGGGTTTCTCTGTATAGTTTTGCTGCCTGTTCTGGATCTCACTCTGTAGACCAGGCTGGCCTTGAACTCACAGAGATCCGCCTGGCTCTGCCTCCCAAGTGCTGGGATTAAAGGTGTGCATCACCACCACCACCACCACCACCACCACCCAGCTGTAATGCTTTTTAAAACTATAAACTTTTTTTTCTTTTGATTCAGGGTCACACTTTGTGGACCTGGATGTCCTGAAACTCACTCTGTAGACCAGACTGGCCTCAAATTCAGGGATCTGTCTCTGCCTCCTGAGTGCTGGGATTAAAGGTGCCCAGCAACTCTTTTTTTTTTTTTTTTTAAATGATGTAAGATTTGGTTGGTTTACTTCACTTAATCAGATTAAAAGAAAAATTATAAGTATAAAGTTTTCAACTTTTGTGAGTTTTGTCCAATATCTGCTTAGGTTTTATTGTTATTGATACTAGTTTCTTTAACTATAGATGGTCAGTTGATGGAAGGGGATAAAGTGTATTGGCCAACTCCGTCAGCTCTGACTACACGGTTGCGACGGCTCATCACTGCATACCAGCGAACTAATAAAAACAGACACATCCAGCAAATACAGCCAAGTTTCTCAGTGCCTGCCAGTGTAATGCAGCCTGTTTATGAAGAAGCCACTCTTAACCCTAAGATGGCCGCCAAGATAGAAAGACAGCAGAGGTAAGTAAGATAAGAGCACTAAGTTTTAATATACAGTGTCTACAAGTTTGTTCATTCTGAAGATTATGAAGTTGTTGGATTATCATTCTAATTTGCCACAGCAAAGACTTACATACATATATGTATATACTCATACATTTGTATATGCAGAATTATGAAAAAACTAGCAAAGATTCTTGTCTTATATGTATAGCACATAGTTCATATTAGTCTTTTCATTTTTACTAACATAGAAAAATTTAAGAACTGAAGGCATAGATAAAATTTATTCTTAGAATTTTAAATTATCAATAGATCCAAAGATTAAATTATATTAAATAGAGCTTTGTCTATTTTATTTTACATTAAAACATTTATAAAATTTAAGAATGGGAGCTGGAGAATTGGCTCAGAGTTTAAGAGCACTGGCTGATCTTCCAGAGATCCTGAGTTCAATTCCTAGCAACCACATGGTGGCTCACAACCATCTGTAATGAGATTTGGTGCCCTCTACATGCCGGAACACTGTATAAATAATAAATAAATAAATCTTTTTTTTATTTATTTAAAAATGGATAGAAAGCAAATCTACCTCTACTTTATAAAAGGGCAAAGTGTTGGAACTATTGTTGTTGAGGAGAAAACATTGTAAGACATGTTAAGGCAGGGGAGCTTGCTGTGGAGGCACAGGCCTTTAATTCCATCACTCTGGAGGCTGAGGCAAGTGGATCTCTGTGAATTCAAGTGAGTTCCAGGATATCTAGGGCTATGTAGAGAGACCCTGTCTCCAAACAAAACAAAACAAGACAGGGAAGAGTCTCAACCACAAGTTCTAACTTCTCTTCTTAAAATATATTTTCAAGATTTATTATTCATTTATTTTTATCTGTATGAGTAGTTTGCCTACATGTACGTATGTGTGTGTGCCTGGTGCCTGAGGAGGTCAGAAGGAAGACTTGGATGCCCTGGGTTTAGGATTACAAATGGTTGTGAGCTTTCATATGGATGCAGGGAACCATTCTCCAAACTGCTGAGCCATCACTGCAGCCCCATGAAATTTGGAAAATAAATAAATAAATATTTGTGTGCATGTGTGTGCTCATGTGGAGACTGGGGTCAACCTAGGCTCTTGTTCCTCAGGACACTTTCTACCTTGTTTGGAGTCTAGCTCTAGCCAGGAAGCCCCAGACATCCACACATCCCTGTCTTTCTTTTTTTGTTTTTCTTGTTTTTGTTATTTTAATTATGTATATGTATGTGGGGTTGGGTATATGTACATGAATGCAAGTGCCCACAGAGGACAGAGGTGTCAGATTCCACTGGAGTTGGGGTTATAGGCAGTGTAAGTCACCTGATTTGGGTGCTGGGAATCAACTCAGGTCCTCAGGAAGTACAGTAATGTGCTCTCAACCACTGAGCCATCTCCATTCCTGTCTTTCTAATGCAAGTATTATGAGCCTACACTACTTCACTAAGGTTTTTTTAACATGGGTTCTAGGGATCAAACGCAGGCCCTGTGCTTGTAAGCTAAGCACTTTATTTGCTGATCTATTTCACGAGCCCCAAAAGCTTTAACATCTTAAATATGATAAAAAATAAATGGAAAAGAACAGAGTCTATCAGTAACGGGGCTTTTTGTTAAATCTGGGTCTTGAATTTTCTCTGTTAAGGTCTGTTATTTTGTTGAATTTGCAGCACATTCATCTGAGAATTTCATTGATGTGGAACCCAGTATGTTAGCTGTCCGTGTTAAAATGACAGAATCCTGCGACTTCTGTCAACAGCTCCTTGTAGCCAGCAGGTGTTGCGCAGCAATCAGCCCTACAGTGTCTGAAAACAGGGTTGGGTTTTAGGATTTTTTTACTCTTACAATTCTGATTAGGTAGTTCTTCTTCTTTGTGAGCTGTTGCTTGGACTCTAAAATTGGTGGGGAATCAAAAGTAGCCTTGCTCGAGTGGCTGGCAGCTGGTGTCAGCTTAGAGCTCACATTCTAAGGAGGGCTCTTCCAAGTGGCTAAGGCTGATGTTGCACATTATTATTATTGTTGTTGTTTTCTTCATCATCATCTTCTGTAATTTTTAAATGATTTAAAAAAAATAGAAGTTCGGGGCTGGAGAGATGGCTCAGAGGTTAAGAGCACTGACTGTTCTTCCAGGGGTCCTGAGTTCAATTCCCAGCAACCACATGGTGGCTCACAACCATCTGTAATGAGATTTGGCGCCCTCTTCTGTATACTTAATAAATAAATAAATCTTTAAAAAAAAATAGAAGTTCATTATAGATGTTTCTTAAAAATACAGAACATTGGGCTGGAGAGATTGCTCAGTGGTTAAGAGCTTTGTGAGTCGTGAGTTGTCTGTCACTCTAGCTCCAAGTGATCTGATACGTTCTAACCTCCTCCTCCTCCTTGTAAGTGCACGCACGTACAAATAAGTAATAATTTAAAATTTTTTTTTTTTTTTTGGTTTTTCGAGACAGGGTTTCTCTGTGTAGCTTTGCGCCTTTCCTGGGACTCACTTGGTAGTCCAGGCTGGCCTCGAACTCACAGAGATCCGCCCGCCTCTGCCTCCCGAGTGCTGGGATTAAAGGCGTGCGCCACCACCGCCTGGCACATAATTTAAAATTTTTTAAACGGTTATAAAATACAGAAAACTAAAGAAACACAAATGGATAATTATTGTTCACATTTGGTCATATTACTTCTTTTAGCCTGCTTTCATGAAATCAAATGCACCCCCATTAGGGGACGTATGATCTTTTGTTTCATCATGAATGTGCAATTACACTTGATTCAAGCTTTCTTACCCCAAAGAGAATGAAACACTTGTGTTTGAGGAAGGTGAAATTGTGGTGTAGAAAGAACATGTGTCTTGGAAATGATCAAAGTTGAGTTCTCATTGTATTTCAAATTTTCTGTCTTCTTTACTCAAAATTACTCCCCAACAATTCTCCAAGTTATAAAAGCATTTATCAAAATGTTCAATTTTGGCCTGGTGTGGTGACACTCTCCTTTAATCCCTGCACTTGGGAGGCAGAGTAGGTGGATCTCGGTGAGTTTGAGGCCAGCCTGGTCTATACAATGAGTTCCAGGTTAGCCAGGAGAACATAAAGTATGTATGACTGTGATTAAAAATGAGCCATTTGCCGGGCGGTGGTGGTGCATGCCTTTAATCCCAGCACTCGGGAGGCAGAGCCAGGTGGATCTCTGTGAGTTCGAGGCCAGCCTGGGCTACCAAGTGAGTCCCAGGAAAGGCGCAAAGCTACACAGAGAAACCCTGTCTCGAAAAACCAAAAAAAAAAAAAAAAAAAATGAGCCATTAACATTTTACAATGAATTAAGCTTTTCCAGTGTTTTTCTTGTACACAATGATTCAGTGAGTGAAGCAAGGACACTATTGTGTAAATGGATAGATATTATAGTATGGAGATCTGTGACTACAATGAAAACATACCTTCTCTCAGTATCAGAAGCACTTACCTGAACTTTTATAATTAAACCTCATCTCTTTTTTGCTCTATTCTCAATATAATTTGTATCGTCAATTTGGAATAATTATCAGCCATCACCACCACCACCACCACCCCCGCCCTGCCCCAAAGTGCAGAATGCTCTTTCTTTTGCTTACACTGTGCCTCTCCCTCCACCCAAACTGTAGCCTTGTCTCATCTTACTCTCCAGTGTGCCACTCACCCGTGATGCATTTTTGGTTCTTTTTACATTACTTTTTAGGTGGTGGTGGTGATGGTGGTGGTGGTATGTATATGTTTATGTATGTACATACTCATGTGTAGGCATCAGAGAACAGTTTGCAAGAGTCTCTTCTTACTTTCTACCATCTGTGTCCAAGGGATCAAACTCAGGTCAGCATACTTAGCAGCAAGCACTGTTTTGTCCACTGAGCCATCTTGCTGGCACATTGATGTTTTTCTTGATCATCACTCAAGTCTCAATGGACACTTCTATCTTCTCTGCCCTCCTGAAATTCTTTCTTTATAACTCATGCAGTAATAAATAGTATTTCATACTGCAGATGTGTCTAAAAATACTTTGTCATTTTATTTAAGAACAGGGTCATATAATTTGTCTTCCATGTATGCTTTCTCATTTGGTAAATATGTAAAAGCAATGTCTGAAGGAGCAGAGCAGTATATATCAATTGAGTTATGAATGGATAAGTCAACTCGAATTTTAAAATTATTTTCAAGGCTAAAATCTGGATTTAACTCTCCGTAAAGTATTAAGTACTACAGATGTTTTAAGTCTGTGTTACAGTCATTATTTTCACCATTAATAAATATTTTAGTGATTTGTGTATATTTTTTTCTTAATCTGGTTCAATATAGATGGACAAGGAGAGAAGAAGCCGACTTTTATAGAGTTGTGTCTACATTTGGAGTAGTTTTTGACCCTGACAGAGGCCAATTTGATTGGACAAAATTCAGAGCTATGGCTAGGCTCCACAAGAAAACTGATAACAGTTTGGAGAAGTATTTGTATGCGTTCATGTCCATGTGTCGGAGGGTGTGTCGTCTTCCTTCCAAAGAAGGTATGTATGGAGCTTTCCCTGTATAATCAAAGAAGCAAAATTATCAATATTTAGAAATTTCTAAGTTTTTAGAACTGTAAATTATGCTGAAAGACCCTTGTTCCCTAAACCTGTTACTATAATGAGATAAAGAGACTAAAGATACATACCAAATTTTAAGAAAATAACTTGTTTAATCCTAGCACTAGATAGGCAGAGGCAGGTGGATCTCTGAGTTCAAGGCCAACATGGCCTACACAGTAAGTTCCAGTCCAGCCAGGCCTATATAGAAAGGTCCTGTCTCAAACAAAAACAAAAATAAATGAATAATAACTTGTGCTGTGTCAGGAAAACACTGTTTCCTTGTAGTCATCCACTACCTCTGGCTCTTACCATCTTTCCAGTCCCTCTCAGTTGTAATAGCACATATAAGACCTATGCGATCTCAAGGCCAAACCCCAACATGGAGAGGGGAAATGGGCAGGCTGTCCCATCCCTAGCTAAAAAGCTTTGGACAATTTAGAGTTTTCTTTAAGGATATAGCACCTGATAGGTCTTCCATGTGCCAGTGACTGGGCACATATCTAAGAGCATAAGGGCAGTACAAACTGTATTTGATGGGCTTTAGAAAAAATAGAACAAAAAATTGAATGGGTATGGAAGCAAGTGTAGATTTGGGAGAGTTTTGAGTGAATATGATCATAACACATTGTATGAAATTCTCAAAATGAATAAAAATGGGAAAATAACATATGTTTAACAATAGCTTTATGATAAGGAGAAGGGGAAAGTTAAAGGATTTTGTAAACAGAAATAACAGAAAACAGAAATATTTTGAGTCCCTCATAAAAACTGTGAAAGAGATTATTTACCTAATAATTTGAAGAGAATGAGGTCCCTATTTTTAAAACACGTTAAAGCATTTTGGTAGGATGTCAGAAAAGATGACAAGTGAGCTAAGTGACTGCAGATAAGATGCTATTCTGGGATGATGTCTTCTGGGAAGCCCGGAGAAAGCACCTGTTGCCATTGTGTGAGCAAGTCCTTTCAGCAGGAACTGTGCTGTGTGCAGGCCTCCTGTGCTTTCATTTGTTTGCTGTGTTCATAGGAGCCCAGTATGTGTGGGAGTTGCTTTTCTTCTTCCACCAAGTGTGTTTGTTGGGATTAAGCTCATGTTATCAGGCTTGTCAACAAGCACTCTTACCACTGAGCTATCTTGCCAACCCCTCACTTATTGTTGTCATCACTCTGTGTGTGTGTGTGTGTGTGTGTGTGTGTGTGTGTGTGTGTGTGTGTGTATGTGTATGTGTGTGGTGTGTGTGTGTGTGTGTGTGTGTGTATGGTGTGTGTGTTTATGTATGTGTATGTGTGGTATGTGTGTGCTATGTGTGTATGTGTGTGCTGTGTGTGTGTGTGTGTGGTGTATATGTGTGGTGTGTGTGTTTTGTTTTATTTTGAGACAGGCTCTCACTGTGTAGCCATGGATGGCCTGGAACTTACTTTATAGAGCTTGAGCTCCTAGAGACCCTTTGCCTCTGCCCCCCAGGCCCAGGGATTGAAGGCATGTATCCACCCTACCCCCCTGGCCATTCTTTTTTGTTTTTTTAGACATAGTTTCTCTGTGTAACAGTCTTGACTGTCCTGGAACTTGCTCTGTAGACCAGGCTGGCCTCGAACTCACAGAGATCGTCCTGCCTCTGCCTCCCAAGTGCTGGGATTAAAGGCATGTGCCATCACCGCCTGCCTCAGCCCTCCATTCTTTATTGATTATGGTTGCTAACTGCTAAATCCAATAGTCATTTATTTTTTTCACAGTAAAATCATAAATAGCTTACTAAAACTCCTGAAATTCCACATGGGTTTCTGTTTTTACTTTTATTTCCTAACAGATTTATTGTCAATTTGGCAAAAAATATAGCAAATCTCTTGATTACCCAGTGTCAGGAAATTCAGGGTAGTTTTGGTCTTCTTTACTTCTATGGCTAACACAGTGTTAGTACTAAATAAATAGTTATTATTCTGTGTTGTTCAGGAATAATGACAAGGAAAACAAATTGCACATATTCAGCAGAGATACAGTTTAACCTCCTAGATTTGCTAGCTGAGTCCTTGGATACAGACTAATTGAATTTTACCAGGTTTTTTTGTTTTTTTTGGTTTTTTTTTAAACACATGTACATTTTAGGGGTTTGATGGTTGTTTTGAGACAGGGTCTTACTATGTAGCCTGGCTGGCCTTGAACCAACATGCAGTCCAGACTTTTCTTGATTCATCTTCCTACCTCTTCTCCCAGGGCCAGGATTATAGACATCACTACCACACTTGGCCTCTACAGATGTCCGTTTGTTTTCTAGGACACCTATGTGGTACTTGAGTGTTCCCTTTGTTCCTCCTCATAATATAGACCTTAATATCTTTGAAAGTATCATCTGTCATTTTGAGTTTTCATATGATTGGATTGAGTGTGTTCATTTTGGCAAGAGTACCACAAAACAATGTTGTGTCACTCTCTTTTTTTTTTTTTTTGCTTTTTTTGAAGCAAAGTTTCAATTTATAGACCGTGTCAGCCTCCATCTCACAGAGATCCTCCTGCTTCTGCCTCCCCAGTGCTGGGATTAAAGCTGTGTGTCACTACGCCCACTTTGTCGCGTCTTTTGTATAATGTGTTAATAGTGTCATGAGGTTTGTGCTGTCAGAACAGTACTCATTTGAATCATTTGATCCTGGTCATTTCTGATGTATTTTTTCTACTTTATCTTTTCCCATGTGAGTAACAAATAACTTGTTTCTGCTCAGACTTGAAGAAATCTATTGGGGGGTGGAGAGATGACTCAGTGGTTGAGAGCACCAGCTGCTCTTGCAGAGGACTTAGCTTTGATGTCCAGCACCCACCTCACAGCCAACAACTGTCAGTAACTCCATTTTCAGGAAATCTACCTCTTCAGCCTATGGCAATAAGAACGCACATGGCTGCATACATGTGCATGCAGGCAAAAAAAAAAAAAAAATCCACACACATAAAATAAAAATAAATAACCAAAACCATGAATCCATTGGTTTTAGTGCCTGCTGTATATGTAGTCTTGTGTGCAATAGTTTTTCTGTGTAGTCCCACTGCAAGGAAGAAGGCTTCTTCATCTGGACTCATGTATAGGATATAACCTATAAACTATAAACCCAATGCTTTATTATTACCATTATTATTATTATAAACCCAACAATTTTGCTCAAATTTATTTACTTTATTTATTTGTTTGTTTTTGGTTTCTCAAGACAGGGTCTCTCTGCGTAGCCCTATAGGTTGATTCCTGCATTATTGTAATAAGACATTTTTAAAAATGATTTCCAAGAGCCATTAACCAGATTCACAAAGATAGGACTTCATCAAAACAAATGTACTGTGAGCTAATGCTGAAGCTGAACTCCCTGTCCCCGGTACCTTGTATGATGTTTGAATGATAGATGATGTTTCCCTCAAACATTAAAACATCCCATTGTTGCTGGGCACAGTGGCACACACAGGAGGCAGAGGCAGGTGGAGTTTGAGTTTGAGTCTAGCTTAGTCTACATAATGAGTCCCAGGACAGCCGGGGCTATGTAGAGAGACCTTGTCTCAGAAAAACAAACAAAATTTCTTTGTAACCTAAGTTACCTTACACACTATGAGATATGCCAGTTTACATTTGTTTATTGGATATCACTGAACCGTTGAAGTTGTGTTTATAAGTAAGCTTAGAGAATTTTTTTTCTTTTCCTTTCTTTCTTTCTTTCTTTCTTTCTTTCTTTCTTTCTTTTCTTTTTCTTTTTTTTTTTTTTTTTTTTTTTTTTTTTTTTTTTTGGTAGCTTTTCAAAACAGTGGTTCTCTGTGTAGCCCTGGCTGTCTTGGAACTTGCTTTGTAGAACAGGCTGGCCTTGAAGTCACAGAGACCTGCCTGCCTCTGCCTCCAGGGGATTAAAGACATGTGCCACCATCGCCAGGCAAGAATTTTTTTAAAGTAAATTTTTCTTTATGGTACTATACTTCTGAAACAATCATATATTGGTCATTTAAGAAATATAGATATTTTATGTTTCATGAGTTTAGTAATTTTAAAAACATTTTACATTTTTTAAAACAATTTGCAATTCTGGGAATTATAATGATACTGTATAGAGGTATATTTTTAAAGTTACCTTATGTTAAATCTCCCATAAAGCTTTTTTAATTAATATTTTGGTCTTTGTTTCAATATAGAATTGGTGGATCCAAATATTTTTATCCAACCAATCACAGAAGAGCGTGCTTCTAGGACTTTATATCGCATTGAACTTCTCAGAAAAGTGCGGGAACAAGCCCTTCGACACCCACAGTTGTTTGAACGCTTGAAGCTTTGTCATCCAAACCCAGACTTACCTGTCTGGTGGGAATGCGGCCCTCATGATAGGGATTTGCTTATTGGTGCTGCCAAACATGGAGTAAGCCGGACAGACTATCACATTCTGCGCGATCCTGAACTCTCCTTCATGGCAGCTCAAAGGAACTACAGTCAGAGTAAGGTGGCTCATTCAAGGACTTCTACCCCACTTCTGCAGCAATACCAAGTAGCAGTTTCTGCTTCTCCTCTTACCTCTTGGCCTAGGCTGCTAGATGCTAAAGGCCCTCTTGTAGAGGATATGAAAGTTAAAAATGAAAACCTTAAGGAAGAGCCCCAGTCTTCTGAAGAAGAGTCTATGTCTTCTGTGGAAGCAAGGACACGAGTTCAGTCTGAGCCTGGAAGTCCAAAGAACGGTGTGTTACCACAGGCTGCTGGAGACCAGAAGTCTGGTGGGAAAAGCGAGACAGACAGACGCATGGTTGCAGCCAGAACAGAACCCTTAACTCCAAACCCAGCTTCTAAGAAACAGAGAGTCCACAAAAGAGGGTCAGAATCCAGCTCTGACTCTGACTCTGATTCTGAGCGCTCATCATGTTCATCCAGGTCCTCCTCCTCCTCCTCTTCCTCCTCTTGCTCACACTCTCGATCAGGCTGTAGTTCTTCTTCATCTTCATCTTGTTCTTCAGCATCTTCTTCCTCTTCCTCTTCCTCCTCCTCTTCTTCATCTTCATCATCATCTGAAGAAAGTGACAGTGAAGAAGAAGTCCAAAAGCGAGGTACATGCATAATTTTGTTATTTTATGTCAGCTTTTCAAATGAAAATGTGTGGAGCTTGATTTAAATAACTGAAGCATGCTTAAAGTTGTAAGCTCAAATTTTTATGCTTATAAATTTTCTTAGAAAAGCATGATTAAGGAAACTAGAGTTAGTTACATAATCCCTTTTCAGTATTCAAGGCATTGCTAAATAGACAGGGGAGTTTGACATTTTACGTAATAGCTTGCATTCTTTGTGATTGTCTTAAAATTTACTGTTTTCCCCAGAAGAAGTTTATTAATGAACACATAAAGGATGTTTATAGCAACTACCAGCAATCTTAGATTAAATGGACAAACAAGAGTAGCATAGTCTGTCCTTGGCACCTACAGTCAGTGGAAGGATGCACTCTCAGGAGAGTAGTGCCGGCTGGTCCTTTTCTTTGGGTATCTTTGCAGCAAGCCAACAGATCAGGTACAGGGAAATGAGTCAGCATCAGTCTTTTTCAGGAACCTCTCTGACTTAAAGAGCCTCATCTTCCACTGGAGCCAGAGTCCCTTGTCCCAGTTCTTTAAGCATAACTTTCAGGGTTGTCACAAGGAGCATGTTCATGTCTAAGAGTTACCTATTCAGAGAATTGTGGAGTATTTAAGAGATCACATAAACTTGTGAAAGTATGCATAAAATTGTTTTATGTGGATTTTAAAAGGTGATTGTAATTGTTCTCATTAGAAGGTACCCCTCATGTGAAAGCCTATGATGAAGAAAGTGTTGCATCACTGAGCACTACCCACGATGAGACCCAGGATAGTTTCCAGGCAAACAATGGAACACCAGAGTCTGCCTACCTATTACAAGGTGGACATATGCTGGCAGCCTCATATTGGCCAAAGGTAAAAAAAAAGTTACTTTTGACATAGGTAATTTTTAATTCTTCTGACTAGCTTTGATGGTAGACATTCTTTTGGTTTTTTTTTTTAATTTATTTTTTAAATTACACTCATGATATTCATTACTTACACTCATGATATTAATCACATTTGTGGTATATATATGTATATATGTATATATATTTATATATGTGCGTGTGTGTGTGTGTGTGTGTGTGTGTGTGTGTGTGTATACATTCTTTTGTGGTTTTTTTGGTTTTGTTTTTTTGGTTTTTTTTTTTTTTTTTTTTTGGTTTTTCGAGACAGGGTTTCTCTGTGTAGCTTTGCGCCTTTCCTGGAACTCGCTTTGGAGACCGGGCTGGCCTCGAACTCACAGAGATCCACCTGCCTCTGCCTCCCGAGTGCTGGGATTAAAGGCATGCGCCACCACCACTCAGCCCTGTTTTTTTTTTAGTCCGCCCTGTTTTGTTTTTTTTTTTTTTTTTTTTTTTTTTAGTCCAGGTCTGGCTATATGGCCCTGGCTGACAGACTAGCCTCATACTCCCAGACATATGCCTATGTTTGCCTCTGCCTCCCAAGTCCTGGAATTAAATGTGTGCACCACCTCATCTTGCCTAATGGCAGATACTTTTATATGAAAAAATTTAATTTTATGATGATTTTTTGCATCAAAAGTATAAATTATTACTGCCTATTAAATGAGTTTTACTTGCATGTATATACTTCTCAGTGTAACTTTAGAATGTTTAAAATAATGGGCAGTGAATGCCTTTTGTAGTTGTAGCCTACCAAAAGGTTTGTTTTAAAATAGGTACACTCAGTAGTAAAAGCAGCTACGACTGGATGAGCATAATTCCTAAAGACTAATACAGGATATCTTTAGGAATGAGGTTGGGAAGTGAGAAATGGAGGAGTGTGTTCTCTTTCTATTTTATTTATTTATTCTCTTGTTGTTGTTGTTTTCGAGACAGGGTTTCTCTGTGTAGCTTTGGTGCCTGTCCTGGATCTCGCTCTTTAGATCAGGTTGGCCTCGAACTCACAGAGATCCACCTGCCTCTGCCTCCCAAGCACTGGGATTAATGCATGTGCCACCACCACCCGGTTCCTCTTTCTATATTTCTAAATTGCTTTTTTTCTCTTTAAATAATGAACCACTGTATTACATTTGTTATTACAAAGAAAAAAGAGAGCTGTAGCCAAATAAATCTTTCCCAACTGCTGGTATCGAATAACCAGTCAGAGGCTTAATATTAATTACAGACTGTTTGGTCTATGGCTCAGGCTTCTTGCTAGCTAGCTATTACATATTAAATTAACCCATTTCTATTCATCTATATATTGCCATGTGGCTGTGGCGTTACCAGTCTGTTGGCATGTTGTTCCTTGGGCGACAGGCTGGTATCTCCCCTGACTCTGCCCTCCTTCTCCCAGTCTCTCTGCTTGGATTTCCCACCTGGCTATAACCTCTCTTACCATAGGCCAGAGCAGCTTCTTTATTAACCAATGGTAGCAACACATATTCACAGCATACAGAAAGACCATCCCACAGCAGAGGGCTACAGATGTAGCTCCACTGATGGAGTGTGTGCCTAACATGCACAGAGCCTCAGGTTTAACTGGGCACCGTGGCATACGTCTATATTACATCTCTATAATTCTAATAATTATGGGGTGGAGATAAGAGGGTCAGAAGTTCAGGGTCATCCTTGGGCTATTTAGTGTGTTCAAGGGCAGACTTTGTTGTAGGAATAAAACATTATAATAATAACGGTCATCTGGAGGTGATGGCCATACTCCAGCAACCACTTGTACCCCATTTACAGGACAGCTGTGGCCTCTGGTACCACCTGCCAGATTTCAGGGATTGGTTTCTTTTTACAAAAATAAGATGTCTTCAGAGGGACAAACATTGGATTTGAGGTCTCCTGTTTTTTAACCTATGCTGGAGACAGGCCATGTCACTTGAAATTTGTTAGTTGGATTTGTTTTCTGTTTTATTTTAAATTGCATAACTGGCTTGTATGATATTTTTCTTTCTGTGTTTGAGTCATTTTATATTAAAAATCCAAACAGATACCTTTTTACAAGAAAAAAAAACATTATAATAATAAAAATGTCTTTGTGGAATAATGCTCTTGAGCTTCAACCAAAAGGAATTTGTGCTTAAATAATTTACAGAATTATAATACGTATGAGAATATAGATGCATACTACACACAGTGTTATACCTGGTTTAAGTCATCAAAGCTCTTAGATTATTTGATCTCCAAAGATCTGGCCTAATTACTAAAAGAATGCCTTTATGTTACCTGCTTTCCTAGGATCGGGTAATGATCAACCGCTTGGACAGTATTTGTCAAACAGTTCTGAAAGGGAAGTGGCCTTCAGCTAGAAGAAGTTATGATGCTAACACGGTGGCGTCTTTCTATACCACAAAACTGCTGGATAGCCCGGGAGCAGCTCCAGAATATAGTGAGCCCAGTGTCCCTACTCCCCCAGCTGCTGCTGTCAAAGAAGACCATGAACAGTCAACACAGATGTCAAAGGTGAAGAAGCATGTACGCGAAAAGGAGTTTACAGTGACAATCAAAGACGTATGTGTATTTTTATTGCCCTAGGGCCTGGTTGCGATTGCGGTGTGCAGCATGCTTTTCCTGCAGATGGCTGCCTGCTCTTACTCTTCCTTCCTTCACCTTATTCCTGGTATCTGGATTGTTTCTCTTCTGATATCTAGGTTGTTCAAGCTGAATATCCCATTAAAGGGCTAATCATTAAATATGTTTCTCTCCTGACTATAGTTCTGCTGAGCAAGATGTTTCTTAAAAAATGTGACAATTTCCATTCTGGTCTTTTTCTATAATATTTATGTGGTGTATCAGTGTACTTTCTCTCTTAAACATTTAGTATGCCCCATTATTAGTAATGATAAATTTAATATGATCTTTGAAACAGTTATTTGGTATCTAAAATATGGGTGAGATTTAATTTGGAGGTTACACATGTAACCCTAGCACCTTAAAGTCTGAGTAAGGATCAAGGAAAAATTGAGGGCAACTTGAGGGCACACAGTAAGACCATATTTCATGCAGAAAAAAATGCATATGTGTATCTATGTGTATGTGTGGTGATATCCTCTAATAATGTCATGATAGTATACCTAGAGATGTCTGTCTGAAGCTGGAAATGTTATAGTTATCATGTACTTCTCACATGAAAAACTTTGGTTTGTATTCATTATAGAAATGAGTAATGTGTTTTTCTTGTATTGATTTATAAACAGGAAAACCTCAGTAGTGTATCAGGGATTTTGCCTTCGCTCTTTCTAAGTAAAATATTTTTCTTGATATCCTACAGTAAGGTTTTCTTTAACATTTCTTGTCTTAATAATGGTTTTGGTTTGTTTGTTTGTTCTAATAGGAAAGTGGTTTGAAGTTGACATTTCAGAAGCAGGGGCTTGCCCAGAAAAGACCATTTGATGGTGAAGATGGTGCCCTGGGCCAGCAGCAGTACCTTACTCGACTTAGAGAGCTCCAGAGTGCTTCAGAGACGAGCCTTGTTAATTTTCCAAAATCTATGCCAGCATCAGGTAAATATGCAAATAGTAACTTTTTATTAATGAGATATTCCTTTCCATTTCCAAATCTTCTTTTATAGACTTTTAAAATAAAAATTCATTTTTCTTTCCTTAGTGTTGGAGACCTCTTTTAATATTTATAAAGTAGTCAGCATAACATTGAATCTTATTAATTACTAGAACATGCATATCTGATATATGTGTGTGTGTACACACACATGCGTGTGCATACATGCATGCGTGCACACTGGAGTTCAGACTTGGGGCTTCATGTATGCTCATTCACTTCACCACTGAACTTCACCACCAGCTGGAACTTGAACATGGCATTTTGAATCAGCAGTTTGGTTTGAGAAGTTTCAGTATTTGGATGGAGATACCATTTTTTTCAAGTAGATTTTAACAGATAAAAGTTAAGAGTAGCAGCTGGGCAATAATGGTGGCACACACCTTTAATCCCAGCACTCGGGAGGCAGAGGCAGGTGGATCTCTGTGAGTTCGAGGCCAGCCTGGCCTACAAAGTGAGATCCAGGACAGGTACAAAGCTACACAGAGAAACCCTGTCTCGAAAAATCAAAAAAAAAAGTGAGAGTAGCATTTTGGTAAGACAGTATATTTGTGCTTCAAACAATGATCTAAGTCACATGGTAATGTTGTTGGTAGAAGACTACCTATGTCTGCATGGCAAATCATAGCATTTTGAAAACAATTAGCATCCCTAACCCTAACCCTTCTAATCTTGTGGCAACTTTAATCAGCACATTTACTGAATACACCACTTATGCCATGTGTTGCATGCTCTGAGAACAGTGAAGAATGCGTTGGACAGGCTGGAGAGACGGTTCAGTAGTTAAGAGCACTTGTTCTTGCAGAGGACCTGGCTCACTGCCATCTGTTTCTGCACCCTCTTCTGACATGCAAATAGTTCACACACATACGTACAGGAGAAGCAACATACCCTAAAATGAAAATGAATGACTAAAAATGTATTAAATGCACTCAACACTGTTTTTGTCTTGTTTAGCCTGCTTCTACTGTGTTCTTCTCAAGTTGTCAACAATTATGAATGATGTTTAAGATCAGTTGAGTTTCAAGATTGTTCATCACCTATACTTACCCCCAGAAATACTAGTTTTAATTAAAGAAAATAAATGAGTTGAATTTTCTTTATTTCAGAAGGCCAAGGACTCTACTTTAGTAGGAACTAAGTCTGGTTGCCACATAATACTTGGAAGCATATCAAAACTGTTACTGTGCATGAGTGTAGTGTGTGGGACTCCTACAGTTGGGGAATTGACTGCTGTTTTCAGTTGATGCTATTTCCACCTTTTAAACTGTAGACTAGTTTAGCTTCCTTGGCATCAGTTTGGTCTCCTGTGGATCCGTTAACCATTTGAGATCATCTTCTAGGTGTCACACATGTCAGGCTTGCACTTGAAGGGCTGAGGCTATAACTTAGTGGATAAAGCATTTGCCATATAAGCTGAAGATCAGCCTGAGGATCCTTTGCACCTCATAAAAGCTAGGCAATTGTGGTTGCCCACCTATAATCCCAGTGCTTGTTCACCAGCAACAGGGGATCCTGGGAGCAAGGTGACTAGCTAGACTAGCCAAATCACTGAGCTCTGGACCCAATGAGAGACTTGGACTTATGAAATAAAGTGGGGAGCAATTGAGGAAAACATCCAATGACAATCTCTGGCCTACACACACACATACCTGCACACATGTGCATCCCAATCTACCACATACATACTCATGCTCTGCTCACTCCCGCAAGAACATTCAAGGTGAATGTTTCTGTTTCATGAAGTGTAAGTTTCCCAAATATGCTTTACAGTGATAGTTTTGTAGTTAAGTAGCTCTTTTTTTCCCCAATAAAACATGAGGACAAATGGAGATCAGCTGTGAGCTCTCTTGCCTGCAGTAAGTGGGTTTACTGTTCCCACTCTTAACCTGAAAGCTCCTCTATGAGATACAGTCAGTGCTTAGATCATGTGAAGGTTTTAGCGGCATTGCTGCTAACAATTGTCCAGCTTTTACCCTATGAGTAATTCTTTGATGAATAATACTATACAGCATGTATAGTCGTTATATATAAAATATTATATATTATAGAGCAAATATAGTTTATGTAGTTATTACTATTATGTTTCCTTTTGGATTGTATCAGTACTTTTCATATTTGCAATATAAATATACAGCCTGAAGGGATGGCTCAGTGGTTAAGAGTGCATATAGCTCTTGTAGAGGATCTGTTTCTAGCACTCACAAATGCCTTAACTCCAGCTCCAGGGGCTTCACTGTCCACTTCTGAACTCCTCAGGCACCTGGACTTATGTGTACACATCCATACACACAGACACACACACACATAAAATTAGTAAAATTTTAAAGAATATAATGAGGGCTGGAGAGATGGCTCAGAGGTTAAGAGCACTGACTGTTCTTCCAGAGTTCCTGAGTTCAATTCCCAGCAACCACATGGTGGCTCACAACCATCTGTAATGAGATCTGGTGCCCTCTTCTGGCTTGCAAGAATACATGCAAGCAGAACACTGTAAACATAATAAATAAACAACATAATAAATGAATAAATAAATATTTTAAAAAAAAAATGATAATGAAATATATATGAGTAGTGATCACACTAATTTTAAAACTGTATAAAACCATGTTAAAAATCTCAATTATTATTCTTAATACTATGTAGTTATTGCAGTATTTTATATTATACATTTGAATAATTGAAAATGTGAAGTCTGGATCTATCGTCCTTCCTGGACTTTTTGGAAATCAGTTAACATTAACATTTTTTGAGCCTTCTCGTTGTCTGTAAAATGAAGTGGGAGGAGAAAGAGATGTCACATTTTGTGGTAAATTGAGTAAAACAACATACAAGTGTCCAGTAAAGAGTTACTACAAGTCAGGTAAGGTGATACATGCCCATAATCCCAGAATGTAGGTGGCAAGGGGAATGGGATTGGGAGGCTAGTGTGAGCTACTGAGGAAGAGACCTAGATTACAAATCTCCAAGTTTTTAAATTGAGAAATTAACACATTATAAATCCAAGAACTTCTTAGTTTGGGGTATAAAAGAACTAATTTCATATACATTTAGAAAAGTTGTAATGTCCCATTTAAGTTTTGAGTCACAGTTTTGCATTTTTACTTTGATTAGGTACTTCCATTCCATCAACCCTTGGTGCCAATGGAATGGTCTTAGACAACCAGCCTATTGTGAAGAAAAGACGAGGAAGGAGGAAGAATGTAGAAGGTGTTGACATCCTCTTTTTAAACAGAAATAAGCCACCTAATCATGTAAGTAAAACTGTTTTAAAATTATGGATCCTTAAGTCTGAAATTCAGTTCCAATAAGTATACAATTGCTCTTTCATATTTTTAATAAGATAAATAATAAGGAAATTAGTCTCCCAAACTTTTAAATTGAATCTTAATAGAATTTAATGTTGACAAAGAGCCATAAAAAATTTAAGTTTAAAAGACTTGACAGAACTTTAGGCACTGTTTTCTTAAAAAAAAAAAAAAAAAAATGACTGTTGAATCTGGGCATGGTAGAGTACTTGTGTGACCCCAGTAATCAGTATGCAGAGGTAAGAGGATTTCTGCCAGTTTCAGGCCATCCTGGTGTATACAAGGTGAGGTCCAGGGCAGTCAGGAATGCATAAGAAGGCCTGGTGTGTGTGTGTGTGTGTGTGTGTGTGTGTGTGTATGTGACAATTACTCTGTTGAACCAAAAGTAGAATAATCAATAAAGCATAGAAATAAAAATGTTATTTGATGTTTTTCTGCAGTTTACTTTATACTTAACCACCTCACAGATTTCCACAGGGATAAATCCAGCACTCTCCTATACTCAGCCTCAGAGAATTCCTGATACAGAAAGTCCAGTTCCAGTTATTAATCTCAAAGATGGGACCAGGCTTGCAGGAGATGATGCTCCAAAGAGAAAGGACCTGGACAGATGGCTTAAGGAGCACCCGGGTTATGTGGAAGACTTGGGAGCTTTTATCCCAGTAAGTCCATTTTAAAATCCTGGTATACTCTGTCCCTTTGATTCATCAAAGCTATAATGATTAAGTACAAATTCTCATCCATTTGTGCTAAACAAGTGTTCTGCGTAATAATTAGGAAAATTACCAGAAAGAAATAATTACCATCTTTCCCAAAATATAATTCTGTGTTGCTTTCCTTTCTGCATTTAATAAATATTTAATTATAAAAATGATTTCAGGCCAGAGATGGTGGAACACACCTGTAGTACCAGTGCTCAAAAAGAATTTTAAGTTCAAATCTGCTCTTGTTTAAAAAAAAAAACAAAAAACTTCTGATGTTAAGTGCTTTATCACATCCAGTAAAGGCTAAAGTGGTATAAAACGTTGAAGCAAGTCTTGGTGGCATACACCTGTAATCTCAGAATGTAGGAGTCAGAGGCAAGAGGGTCACCCATTCAAGCACACCCTTGGTTCAGAATGAGATCAGAGCCAGCCTGGGCTACATGAGACCCTGCCTCAAAAACAAATAGATAAACAAATGGTCATAGCACAGAGGGAGTCTGAGGAGCTTCTCCTGGAATTTACTAGATGAGAAACTTATCAAATGAAATGTAGGTGATGGAAAATAGCAAGCTATTTCAGAGGAAACTGTTCCATTAGCACCAGTGACCCCTCCATGTGTCAGGTGTCACTCTGGAGATTTTCTGTAGCCTTTAAGGACGAGCTGGCAGAGACTCACTGCAAGAGTCATACTTTCATATAGGACCATAATAGTGATCAGCATAGTGGCCTTGTGTCATTTTCAAATACAAAATTTTGGAAAAAATGTAAAACTTCATTAAAATATTTAAAATTTAAAATTTTCAGCTGACTAACTAGAGAGTAAAAGCTTTTACTTCATGCAGAGCTAACACTCACCATTCTGAATAGTGTTGAGGAGAGCCACTGGGCTAAGCCCCTGGGTCAGATCACACTCACCATTCTGAATAGTGTTGAGGAGAGCCACTGGGCTAAGCCCCTGGGTCAGATCACACTCACCATTCTGAATAGTGTTGAGGAGAGCCACAGCTTCAGGGTGCTTCTTGGTGTGTTTTAGAGAGTGCAGCTTCATGAAGGAAGACCCAAACAGAAAAGACACCGATGCCGCAACCCAAACAAACTGGATGTCAACAGTCTCACTGGAGAGGAACGTGTGCAGCTGATTAACAGAAGGAATGCAAGAAAGGTATCTATTTCTCTTGTTACCCTTTCACAGAGTCCACATTGAAAGAAACCGATTGCGTTATGCATTCTTTTCTAACAGACTAGAGAATGGGTTGAACCTAGCACATTTGTGGGGAAAGACATGCATGATAATTTGATGTAGTCTAATATCAAATCCCACATTATTGATGAAGCCAGAAAGTGAAATAAGCAAGCCATTCAACAGATCTGGCCAAGCGGTGCTGATTGCTTATGGCTGTGCAGTATACAAGGACACTTCATCTCAGGCAGTGGTTCTTTTCAGGCCATAACTTTATTCCCTCAGAGGACACTGGTTGCTGTCTGGACAGAGGTTTGGTAGCCACACTCAGCATGGTGGAGAAGGGGTGAGAAGGGAAAGAAGGCTGCTTTCCTCTACAAGGACGAACTGAGGTGCCAACCTACAGGTCTTGGGCCAAAAGTTGAGAAACCTTACTCAAAGGTGGCACCCTTTACATTATCATAATAAATTTACTGTATTTTTATCTGTGTAGTTTTATTTGCCTGATAGCTCAAGTTAATCTTGTTCTCTCAAGTAGGCATATTATATAATTTCCTGATACATGGAAATAAAATGTTTCAAAATTTACTTTATAGGTGAGTGGAACTTCTGTGCTTAGTTTATGCTAACTATTCACAAATTATTAATAGTTGAACATTTTCTTTTTTCTTGTTCAGATGTTGTTATTAATATTAACTTTGGTAAGACTACCAAATAACTATTTCTAGTGACATTTTCACATGTGTATATCATTGTACTGTGCTCATTCACCTCTGTATTACCCTTCCTTGTTCAGTGTACCCCCAACCCCATTGGTCTACTTCCTATCCCTAAATAGTCCCCTTCTGCTACATGAAGTGCTATCTCAAGAAATTGGGGGCGAGCCAGGTGCTGATGGTGTAAGCCTTTTAATCTAGCACTTGGGAGGCAGAGGCAGGTGGATTTCTATGAGTTCAAGGCCAGCTTGGTCTATAGAACAAGTTCCAAGATAGCCAGGGCTACACAGTGAAACCCTGTTTGAGAGAGAAAGAAAGGGGGGGGGGGGAGGAGATGGGAAGAGAAGAAAAGAGAAGAAAAAAGGGGGCAGGCAAGACAGGCTAGGGAGATGATTCAGTTGGTTGCTGGCTAAGTATGAGGATATGAGTAGCACCCACTTCAAAGTCAAGTATATCAATGTGTCCTTGTAAGCCCAGGAGGACTCCAGGGATCGCTATCCAGTCTAGCTGAATTGGTAAATTCCAGGTTCACTGAGAAAACTTGTCTCAAAAAATAAGATGGAAAATAATTGAGAAAGACATCTGAGGCTGACCTCTGATCTCCACAGGCATGCATACACAAACACAGAAATGTTTTTAAAATCAACTAAAGCTAACTACTATAGCAAATAACCATAGAAAAGCAAATGTCAGAATTACACAGAAGAACTTATGAAGTTAAAAATTATAACAATGCAAATAGAATGAATTGAATAGACTAGAGGAAGTAGTCAGAGAAAAGTGGAAGGAAAGAAGAATCTATTAAATAAAAGGCAAAACAAGCAGAAAATAAGAGAAGAATGATTAGGAAGAAGAAAAAAATAAGATATCGGGGAAAAAAAGGACTACATAGTAAAGGTAAGGTATTATCAACAAAACTATAGGGAAGCTTTAACAAGAGGAATCAAAATCAATAAGCCTGCTTTTAAAACTAAAATGAGGGGCTAAAGAGATGGTTCACAACAAGGTGCATTGGCTTCTCTTGCAGAACTTGGCTTCGTTCTCAGCACTTACATAGTAGCTCACAACCATCTGAAACTCCAGTGCCAAGGAATCTGACCCCTGGTCTTTATGCAGGGACCAGACACACATGTGCTGCACAGATACACACAGGCAAAACACTCGTCCACATAAAATAATTATTAAAAAAAAAAAACAAACCCTAGATTGAAAATAATAGTAAAGGTGTAGGATGAGAGCATGGGTGGGTGGCGGCAACCTCAGAACAGTGTATTGGAACAGCCTCTGTCCATCCTCTGGCATCCACGCTGGGTGGGAGCTTTGGTGAAGTTAGAGACTTTTGTTTTCCTGGGCCTTCTATGATCTTAGCTTCTCAGCGTGTCTTTGTCCAGCCCTAGTCTGTCACAAACTTCCTCATGTGCTGTGGCTGGCTGTCTCCAGGCTCCCCAACTCCTAATCTTGCCTAATTTGCAAGCCCCCTGAGTAGCTCAGTCCCACAATGGCATAGGGGTGTAGCCCTCTGTGATTTACAGAATCCAAAGTTAACTTCTCCCATGTTGATTTGTCATGCAGGAGTCCTGCCAAATTCCCCAACAGGGTTTAAAGATGTGAAAACTCATTCTGTGGTTAGAACTGACTGCCAGTCTTTTTTTAAACTAGGACAGACTAGATTACCTTCTGGGAGATTCTTTGGTTCTTTCCACTGGGGAGTCATGTGGAATTGTTCCTCTTTTACCTGCTTAGCTTTGCGGTTGTTCTAGGTCTCCCAGCTGTTAAGTGATCTCTGGTGTACCTTCTGATGCCCTCCTCCTTGTCTCTTGGGTAGAGTCCAACCTCTGCTTCCCTGACTTTCCTCAGCCTTGGCATCATACAGTGGCTGCTTCTAATCCTATGAAGTTTTGGTTTTTTAAATATTTATTTTTATTTATATGTGCATGGTGGGATGTGACTGTACCTGCAGAGGACAAACAAAGGTGTTGGATCTTCTGGAGTCGGATTTAGAGGCAGTTGTGAGCCTCCTCATATGGGTGCTGAGAACCAAACTCAAGTTCTTCAGAAGAGCAACAACTATGCTTAACCACTGACCCAGCGCCCAAGTTAAGGTTTTTCTAAAGCTTATTTCTGAACCAGATAGGACTTAGTAAAATTCATTTTCTAACCAGGCAGTGGTGGCGCTCGCCTTTAATCCCAGCACTGGGGAGGCAGAGGCAGGTGGATCTCTATAAGTTTGAGGCCAGCCTGGTCTACAGAAAGAGTTCCAGGACAACCACAGTGGTCACACAGAGAAACCCTGTCTCAAGAAACTTTGAAAAAAAATCTTTTTCTACATTGATTTGTCTCTTTTTCCTTATAATGTAAATGATAGGTGAGTTGTGATATCCTTTGTACGTATAGCTGTAATATGCTGGGGTTTATTATGATAACCAAGCAGTAGCATAGGGGAGAAAACATGATGTCAGAATAAGACTTTGCTCATAATCAGTTACTTCACCTTGGACATTTTGTGTTTCAGTTTCTGTTAAATGGCCTCCCTGTTAAGATAACAATACATAAAAACATTTTCTCATACAAAATTCCACATTAAAACAAAGCATTTAAAAAGTAACAGTTGCTTTGATGTTATTATTTATACAAGCACTACTGATTTCCCCAGTCTGCTAGATGCACTTTATTCACCTGTGGTGGTGCATTGGTTTACTGTATGGTGATAAAACATTGACCAAAAGCAACTTGGGGAGAAAACGATTTATTTCATCTTAGATTTCCAAGTAACAGTTCATTGCTGAAGGAATTTGGGCAGGAACCAAAGCAGAGACCATGGAGGAACACTGCTCACTGGCTTGCTCCTCATGGTCTGCTCAGCCTGCTTTCTTATACAACCTAGAACCACCTGCCCAGGGTTGGCACTGTCCACAGTGGGCTGGGTCCTCCCACATCAATCATTAATCATGAAAATGCGCTACAGACATGCCCACTAGGCCAAGCTGTTGGAGGCATTTTCTCAGTTGAGGTCACTCTTCCAAATGACATTGGCTTGTATCTGGTTGATATTAATCAGCATAAGCAGTATTGTAGAGTGAAAACATAGATGTCTTAGAGAAAGAATAAGGAAATGTTGCAGTTCAATTTCATGTATTTTCTGCTTGCAAAAGACAAAAAGATGTGTTTTGTCACATTTACACCAAAAATTCATATTACTGAGTAAGGCATGATAGTATAAGCCTGTAATCTAGCATTTAGAAAGCTTTGGGCAGGAGAGTCATGAGTTTAGGCCAACCTGAGTTGCACAGAAAGTTTGAGGTTTGCATGGTGTGATGGCTATTCTTGATTGTCAACTTGACCACATCTGGAATTAACTAAAACCCAAGCAGCTGGGTACATGTGTGAGAGATTTTTTTTCTTAATTAAATCATTTGAAGTGGGAAGGCCCACTTTTAATCTGGATCTTTTGAGGTGGGAAGGTTCACCTTTAATATGGGCCACACCTTCTGCTGGTAGCATATATATAGGACATGGAAGAAGGAAGCTCTCTCTCTTTGCCTGCTTGCCCTCAACTTTCACTGGTAAGTCCATTCTTTCACTGGTGTTAGAGTCTACTTCTGCAGGATTCCAGTTTAAATTGAAGACTAAGACATCCAGCCTCGTAGACTGAGCAATTACTGGATTCTTGGACTTTCTATTGTTGTTGGACTAGCTGGACCACAGCCACATTCTAATAATAAGTGTGTGTGTGTGTGTGTGTGTGTGTGTGTGTGTGTGTGTGTGTGTGTTTCGATTCATTCTGTCAGTTCTGTTCTTCTAGATAACCCTCACCAATACACCTGGGCTACACTATAATGAGACTCTCAATGAACAAAATTTCACATTACTGAATATTTTACTGAATATTTTAATTTGCCTCAGCCAATTTAGAGGTTTTGCTTATTTGTTTGATTTTCTTTGAGGGGGGTTGTTGTTGTTGATTATTTTGTCTTTTGAGACAGGGTCTCATGTTTCCCAGGTTGGCCTCAAAACTCACCATGTGATTGAAGATACCCTTGATATTATGATCATTTTGCCTCTGCTTCCCAAGTCCTGAGGTGACAGGTGTGTGCCACCATACCTCTGGCAGCTTCTTAGCCAGTTTTAAGGAGAAGGAATGCTTTTTGTTTTTGTTTTTAATTTGTTAAGTTTAATACCAAATACTTGTGTGTACAAAGGTCAAAGGACAACATGCACATGTCAGTTCTTTCCTTCCTGTGTAAGTCCTTGGGATTGAACTTGGGTCAGACTGGGCAGCAAGTACCTTTTTTGTTGGGCCATGTCTCTGGCAATAAATATTCTAAATGTTCATGTTGTAAATTTTCTGGAATCCTGTTTATTTCCCTTGATTTTTGGGTTCTCTCTTGTCTCTAAGATGAGGGTTAGGTTGATGAATTACTAAGAAAAAGAATCTTCCTAATAGATCCACTTAGTTTTAGGGGAGGAGGTTATGTTATGCTGTGCTATTTTTTGTTTTGTTTAAAACAGGCTCTGGAGTGAGTTCCAGGAAAGGTGCAAAGCTACACAACCCTGTCTCGAACCCCCTCCCCCCAAAACAAACAAACAAAAACAAAAAAACAAAAAACAAAAAAAAAAAAACAGGGTCTCACACCATAGCTCAGGCTAACCTGGAATTCACTGTGTAGGCTGGACTGGCCTCAAACTCAGTGAATTCTTGCTGTATTAGCCTTCTGGAGATTGAATTACAGGTTGTAAATCTACTTTAACCTAAAACTTAATAACGAGCAGAGTGCAGCAGAAATCACAGAGACTAAAGAATATAAGAAATATTAAATGAGAATGCTTATAGGTATGGGTGATACACTGACTATAATAAATGAATGTACATCCTGCCAAGATATAATATATATTTATCATTTGGGGATGTAGCCAGTGATAGAATGCTTATATAGCTTTCACAGGCCCTAATTCAGTCCCCAACGTGACTCAAGATAGAAAGATATAATGCATATGTTTTCAGTGGGGTGTGGAAGAAGGAACTCCTCAAACGGCTTTTGGATGGCAAAGAGACATTAAGTTGGGAGGTCAAAGTCATTTATCTAAATATTACTAATTTGAATCTTGAATTTATCATATACAAGAGATATTTATAATTTAATAGCATATATTTAGTTAACATACATAATGAATAAATGCATGGAATTCTGAGACCTAAGCTTGACTCCTAACTCCTCCCTCCCTCCACCCACCCCCCAGAGTTGAGGACCAAACCCAGGACCTTGTGCATGCTAGGCAAGCGCTCTACCGCTGAGCTAAATCCCCGACTGACTCCTAACTCGTGACATTATTAGATGGCTTTATAAAGTTAACTATAACTGCCCTAATGCTTAGGTCCTTCATTTTGAAAGTAGAAATACTATCTCAAATACTATCTCAAAAAGATGTCCGAGAACTCAAGTAAATGCAATGATCTTAGCCCAGTACCTGGCATATTATTAAGCCAGATATTGTATAATACTTGGATCGTCTCATTTTATCTTTATCAATCACTTGGAAGGAAATATTATTGTCACCCCATTTTATAGATCACAAAAGAGTTTCACTGATTTGCCTGAGTTTCCATAGCTGGGAAATCTGACTCCAAAGGGTATACTTGAAAGTAGGCTAGACTGCTTGTCTTGCCTTTTAAGTGCACCATGATAGTAGTTCTTCATTTTCTAGTCTAGTTATTCCACTTAAAACATTTAAGGTTTACATTATTTCTATTTCAGTTTATTCCTGTCGCTGTGATAGATACTGTGACCACAGGCAACTGAGGAAAGGAAGCATTTGATTTCCAGTTATAGGTTTATCATCAAGTGAAGTTGTGGCAGAACCTCGAGCAAGAACACAAAGGCAGGGCTGCTGGCTAGCCCCCAGAGTCACCCCTGACCAAGGCACTCACCCAAGGAGCTCCAGCAGGAACCTGAGGAATGCTTCCTGACACTTCAGTCCCTGCTTGCTAACTTCCTTGAAGGCTCATGCTCAGCTAGCTTTTTACAGTTCTGGACCACCTGCCCAGGGAATGGTGCCACAGATAGTGGGCTGGATCCTCCTCCGTTAATTAGCAATCAAGACAATCCTCCATGGACATGCCCATAAGCCAGTCTGATCTAGGCA
This sequence comes from Peromyscus maniculatus bairdii, assembly GCF_049852395.1. NCBI lineage: Eukaryota > Metazoa > Chordata > Mammalia > Rodentia > Cricetidae > Peromyscus > Peromyscus maniculatus. The sequence goes on along the minus strand of NC_134856.1, from coordinate 14,222,465 downwards.
AATCTTCAGTAGAGATTTTCTTTGTCAGGAGTTCTAGGTTGTGTCTGCCAAGCTGACAGTTAAAGATAACCAGAGGACAAAAGCTAATGTGTTTCTATAGTATTTCAGTAGTCTGTGTAGATTGAAGTGATCCTTTCTTATGTAATTCTGCAGATTGTTGAAGGGTGTTCAAAAATACATATTTTAAAGAAATTCTATATCAGAAATTAAATAACTTCATACTTAATAGTGTTAACCGTCTAAACTGTTAATCTCTGTTTGTTTACAGGTTGGAGGTGCATTTGCTCCCCCTTTGAAAGATTTATGTAGATTCTTGAAAGAAAATTCAGAATATGGAGTAGCTCCTGAATGGGGAGATGTTGTTAAGCAGTCTGTGAGTATCTTACAAATACACCGTTTTAGAGATTAGAGCCACTTGATTATGTCTTGGGTTAAACATCCTTTTCAGAATAAGAATTTCATGAACATGTGGTAATAGCTTTCAGTTCACAGTTTTCATTTTTCAAAATGTGTAATTGATGATAGGATAGAATGCCGAACCAGAGATCCCCCCATACACACTTTTTTTTTTTATTGCAAACATTATTTGGATGGTGCCACAAAGAATAATCAAGTAGGTATGCAAAGAAATGTATATAATAATACTCATCATGGACAGGATCTCTGTAGATAATCCAGACTGGCTTTGAACTACAGTTCTGCCTCAGCTTTCTGAGTACCAGGATTACAGATATGTGCAACATCCTGGGTTCATTATGGTATAACTGTAAAACAATGGATAAGCCTGGGCGATGGCGGGGCATGCCTTCAATCCCAGACTCAGGAGGCAGGGACAGATGGGTCTCTGTGAATTCGAGGCCAGCCTGGTCTACAGAGTGAGTTCCAGGACAGGCTCCAAAGCTACACAGAGAAACCCTGTCTCGAAAATAAACAAAATGGATAATAAACCAATGGACTGTCTATATATTAGAATTCTATACAACTACTTAAAAATTGTGATTTAGAAGAATGTCTGAGCTGGGAGGTGGTGGTGTGGCCTTTAATCCCAGTGCTCTGGAGGCAGGGCCAGATGCAGGTGGATCTCCATGAGTTCAGGCCAGCCTGGGCTACAGAGTGAGTTCCAGGACAGCCAAGGCTATACAGAAAAACCCTGGCTCAAGAGAGAAAATATTGAAATATTAACAATATACTAAGTGTCTTAATAGTTAAGACTTGGGCTATTAAAGCCTAACTGTGTTATTTCTATAGATGTTCAAGTAGAAAAGTAAGCTCTGAAACTAAATTCAGTGTAACTGTGTTTTTGGTTTGGAAAGGGGTAGGGAGAGTCCTAAGTCTGAAAGCAAATGGATGGTGCACTGTACACTCTCAGTGTTAGCAACACTGTGGCTGTGTGGTGGGAGAAACATGGTTTTGTTCTCTTTGTATTTATTATTGTATGTTCTGCAGTGAGCCGTAATGCTTTTAAAGATCAAATGAAGTTGACCAATTAAAACCAAACAAAAAGTAGTCCCATTAGATTTCTCCTTAAACTACTGCCTACATCTGCACCCCCACAGATTGGCCACTAAGCACATGGCTCAAAGTGTGCTTGGTTTAAAATACACACTTCGGGGGAACTTGGAAGCTTAGTTTAGAAAAAATATAACATATCTCAATTTTTATACATTATATAATGAAGTAAAAATATTTATATCATGTTTTATTTCATTAGCCTACATTATGAAAATTTATTTGGCCACTAGAAAATTTAACTACCTATGTGACTTGCATTGCATTTCTGCTGGACAGTGCTGTTGCAGAGGTTATAAAATAAAACTTTGAAGAGTTTTGTACCCTAGAAAACCGTAGGATAATTACATGAAAGCAACACAGATGGCCATTTGTCCTGTGCTTGGTCACTATCTTCCAGCAGGTGCCACTACTGTTTCCAGCCAGGTGTTAACCCTCATCTTTCTTCCTTTTTTTTTTAACTGCTCATCACCAATATGTGGTTATACATCAAATATAGAACAAGCTCTTTTGAATCTAATATAAATTCATGATGCCTCCTGCCTATCAAACATTTACAAGTGATAGATGTATGCACAGGCATTGAAGCCCCCATAGTATCCAGACAATAGTCAATAATAATGCCTTTTCCCTTTTGATCTACCTTTTGTGTCTTAGCTGTGTTTACCTTAATCCCAAGTGACCGTCAAGATTGGTTTGAAGATTCTCAATTTAACCTCAACCTATTGCTTATTTCCCCTGTCATTCCTGTATTGCTTTCACAGATCTGAAGGAACTGAACAGGTGCTGATGTGCACCAAGAAAGGGTTATAAAAATATGCTTGATAACATTTCTTTGGTTCGTAAGTTTTCTGTCCTACAAACTTAAGCTTTACCGTATAAAGAAAAGTAAATGCCTCTTTCTAATGACTTAAAAAATGGGGCCAGGGGATAGCTGGTTGAAGCTGCAACTTAAAGTTGTGTGTTTCATAATTATTTCATATCAATACAGAATAAGTTTATGAATACTACCTCTTAATATGCTATTTGATAAGCTGGTTTTATCTTCATGTAGCTTTTATTAATGAGTATGTATTTTCTCTAGGGGTTTCTTCCAGAAAGTATGTATGACCGTATCCTCACTGGTCCTGTTGTGAGGGAGGAAGTCAGCAGGCGGGGGAGAAGGCCTAAAAGTGGAATTGCCAAGGCTCCAGCAGCAGCCCCTGCCCCGGCCAGCAGTGTGCCAGGCAATCCTTTGTCAGCCAATGGATTACTTCCGGGTGTGGACCTCACAGCTCTCCAGGCCTTACAACAAAATCTGCAGAGCCTGCAGTCGCTGCAGGTGACTGCAGGCTTGATGGGCATGCCTGCCGGTCTGTCTTCCGGAGGAGAGACTAAAAACATGGCTGCTATGTTCCCCATGCTGCTGTCGGGAATGGCCGGATTACCAAATCTGCTGGGCATGGGAGGACTCCTGTCCAAGACTGCAGAGTCTGGGGCTGAAGAAAAAAAAGGAAATGACTCGAAGGAGCTAGACGGAAAAAAAGAAAGGACAGAGAGCCAAAGTTCAGAGAATGGAGGAGAAAGCTGTGTGTCAGGTTCTCCTTCAACTTCCTCCACAGCTGCATTGAGTCCAGCTGCAGCTGCCAAGCCCATAGCTCTTAACCCACTATTGCTGTCCAACATACTTTACCCAGGGATGCTGCTCACTCCAGGCCTTAATCTTCATATTCCAACCTTGTCTCAGTCCAATACTTTTGATATACAGAAAAGCAAAAACAGTGACTTAGGTTCCTCGAAGTCAGTAGAAATAAAGGAAGAAGACTCCAGAGTTAGAGATCAGGAAGAGAAAGGGGAAACTGAGCCCAGTCCTCTCAATGAAAACAGCACAGATGAGGGTTCAGAGAAAGCTTCTTCCGGGTCTGATAGCACATCATCATCATCTGAGGATTCAGACTCAAGCAATGAAGATTGATTGGGGACTCTGCACTTCATCCTAAACTGATTTTACCTTTTCTTTAATTACTAACTGTAAATATCCCGGTGTTGAGTGCATCAATAACTCACTGACAGAACATTTCAGTTGTTTGTTTAGAAGTGCAAACTGCTTTCAGAGACGTTTTGCATGTCCTGTTTCTTAAGATCCATAAGTTTCTGAACTCGGATGTACTATCAGATACATACACGTATAAAGTTACAACAAAAGGCATTATAATTTTGTTGGGGCTTAATTTTATGAAAATGATGCTCAATAAGAGTTGTATATTTAATATATTTGCAGTGAACACAGAATACTTTATGCATATTACTGATTTAATTTGAATATAGTTTTACAGCCTCCTTGACACCTATAATTTACAGATGAAAACTCAGCAATAATTTGGGCAGCTAATGAATGTCTTGAAAGCTGTAGACTCTCCATCACCATCCATTGCTTTAATTACATGAAAATGCTCTAGTGTCGTGATGCACTGCTGATGTTTCCAATTCAGGTACAAGTATGTTTTAAAGAAGAAATAAGTTTCCCAGTCAGCCAATTTATCTGGCTATCTGTTACCTCAGCTGAGTTAGTTTAGGAAGTTTACATTCGTTTCTAATTCTGTACTTGTTTTCAGGGGTTTTTAAACACATCCTATATATCATGTCAATCTGGCAAGGAATATGACTTTCATTTTACTGTGCTTAACTCAGAATTCGGTAAAAATGAAGTCATAAAATAATCTTGTGTCATATGGCTTTGGCACCCTGTACACATACATTAAAACTTTTCGAAGTTTGGCCTCCTATTACAAATAATTATGTCTCAGATGAATAATGTCTTGTTTCCAGGGTTCAGAAAGGCAAACTCATGAAACACCACTGAGAACTTTCAATAGAGCGCCCTTCATGTACAAGAAAGTGTTTGTTTGCTTTATTCGTATAGGTTTCTGTTTGTGTCTTATGTCCTGGAAATATTCCAAAATAACAGGTAATAGTAGTCAAGTAATATGCAGATAGTTTGAATTAATTGAGTTTCTAGGAGTAAGAAGACAGCATGTTACCCAGAATCAGTGTTGGGCTATCAGTTTATAATAAATGCTGAGCTGCCCACTTTGAAAATGCACTTTGACTAATCTCAAAAAGATGTACAAACTATACCTATGAAGTCCAAGTCTTCTGTTCTGTTTCTTACAATCCTTTATCATGTACAATTTGTCTGGTATTTGATTTGTGATATCATTTCTCCTGCTAAAGCTGCTATCATTCTGACACGGTAGAGGTCCAAGGTTTACCTTTATACAAATCAGAAACAATTAGAATGGACTTAGACATTCTAAGGAGAGATAAATACATTTTCCTGGTGTCTAAGTAAATCATGGTAAAGTTTGCAAGGTGGTGAATTTCAGAGGAGTACCCCAGTTCTCTCATAGGAAAACTAACTTCCAGTATGTTTTAATAGAGCTGTTGTTTGTCATGGACTAAGTGATTGTACTGGGTTTCCCAAGACCTTTACCAGTAAATTATGTTTCTGTATGTAAAAATGTAACCCACTATTAGACAATGTTATATGTATTTACCAAATTATATAAGTTCCATTGGGATTGTATTAATAATTTTGTATTTTCTCAAAATAGTCCTTTGAATTGATAGTTCTTTATGCAATGTTTTAGCAATAGTCACTGTAATGCCCATCCAGGAGCAGTGGGTAGTAATTCTTCATCATGAAAATGATATAGTGCATATTTAGTGTGTTCCCTTTGCAGTATTGCACTTTTGTTTAACTAGAACACACCTGTGAGATAGCCAAAGTTTTTCAGACAGTTACCTTGGTTTGCCAGTGGAGTGTTTCAACGCCACCCATCTCCCCTCCTTCCGCTAGGTCTACCCATATGATCTTTATTCCTATCTTTCCCAATTCAAAGAAAAAATGGGGTTAAAAAACTTAGATCTTTCATTAAAATCTAATTTATAGCAAAATCTATGAGATAAAGTATTTTCCTAATTATGGTCTAATAAGTTTGGGTAACATCCTAGTGATTCTCTTTCTATATGTAATAAGACAGTTACAGTTTTCAAAGCATTAAGGCTAGTGTTAACATTCTCTTGGGTTTCAAGACGTTTCTTTGTAGATTGATTGGGGGAAAGTTGTCCAGGTGCCAGCTAAGACAAACATGCAGATATGGAAATGGAAAGTTAAGGGTTCTAAGAAAAGAGTCGATGGAATTCCATTAATACTAACGCTGCAGTTGAAAGGATATCCCAGTATGTGTTGGTAGTTACTGAAAGAATTATAGCTGGTGTTGCCTTGTATTTTAGCCCTTGTTTCAGGTTTCATGATTCAAGTCTTAGTCCAATTTTTCTTTTGGACATTTGCAATATTTACCAGTTGTGTTTTGTGTAGTCTAAATTTGCTTTCTGTAGTTGAGCAAACGTCTTAAAAAGTCATTTGTAATTTATTAAATTACTTTCTATGATGTTCTATAGAGCAAATGGAAGTTTAATTATTTTTTATTAAACATATTCTTTGACTACCCATGATGTCAGCCTCCATACATGACAGTAATTTTTCACTTGAGTTCTATATATAATTTATCTCACTCTAGTTATAAAAGAAACCATGTTATAAATCTTCAAAAATACTTTAGAAACAATGTGTACTTCAGAAGAAATGCTTTTGATTTGTATGTTTTTATTAGGCTTTTGTCACCCAGGCTGGCCTCAAACTTAGGGTTCAGTGTTCTACATGGATTTGGAATTTTCTATATTTGTATTTATAATAGCATCTTAAATGTCATATTTTCATTTTCAGTTCATTGTTTGTTCATTGATATTGATGTCTACGTAAAAAGGAAATAGCTCTTTAGGAGCCTTAAGTGTTAAAGCCCATGTCTGGATAGCAACATCCACCCTATGCCAAACTTGTGTTTTCTTTTTTTCCCCTTGAACCCCTAAAACTTCCAAAAGGACTAGAAAGACAAACCTCATCTCTTTCTCCACCCACCCCCAGGGTTTCTCTGTGTAGCTGTCCTGGAACTCACTCTGTAAACCAGGCTGGCCTCGAACTCACAGAGATCCGCCTGCCTCTGTCTCCCGAGTGCTGGGATTAAAGGTGTGTGCCACCACCGACCTACTAACCTCGCCTCTTAAAGGTGTTCATTTTGGAAATCAATAATTAGCCCTTGGACATAAGAATGTTTTCTGACTCCATGCCATTTTTGGCAGTGTGTTTTGGAAACATTTAACAAACAGCTTCTCTCATTGTGGAGGGTCTTGTTCCTTCATTACCCTGAACACCTGGAGCTGTACTATGTATTACATAGCACAGAACACATAAGCCAGCCACATCATTTAGTTTTCACCCAGAGGGAGCAGTCACTACTCCAAGGCTGCAGGCAGAGTTGTGGCTGTGATGGGTATTTTTAAGAAAACACACATTGTGTGTATATGTATATGAAGTGACATGTTTCAGGTTTTGTGTAGGAAAGGTAATTGTGGTTAGATGGTAATCATGCTGGTTTAGGATGTCCTTTTGAGGAGAGGACATAGCAAAGGCAGCCATGGAAGATGCCCCTCTAAGAGGGAGTGGTGGGTCGGTTTAGCGACTGCTGGCCAAAGAACTAGCCAGTGGGCACTGGGACCACAGCTAGGAGCCAGAAGAGGTGAGGAGCAGTTAGGACACATCCCAGCACCTTGAGGCCATTTTGCTTCCAGCCTCAACCGTAAAGAGTGAATTTCTCTTAAGACTTCCACTTTGTTACTAGTTAGCCTCCATGGAGCTGTGGGTTGCAGTCTGGTTATCCTTTGCTTTACATCTAGTATCCACTTATGAGTGAGTACATACCATATTTGTCCTTCTGGGTTACCTCAGGATGATATTTTCTAGTTCCATCCATTTGCCTGCAAACCTCATGATGTCATTGTTTTTCTCTGCTGAGTAGTACTCCATTATGTATATGTACCACATTTTCTTTATCCATTCTTCAGTTGAGGGGCATCTAGGTTGTTTCCAGGTTCTGGCTATTAGAAATAATGCTGCTGTGAACATAGTTGAGCATGTGTCCTTGTGGTACAATTGATCATTCCTTGGGTATATGCCCAAGAGAAGTATAGCTGGGTCCTGAGGAAGATTGATTCCCAATTTTCTGAGAAACTACCATACTGATTTCCAAAGTGGCTGTACAAATTTCCATTCCCACCAACAGTGTAGGAGTGTTCCTCTTGCTCCACAGGAAGGATGATGAATTACCCAGCGATGGAGAAATGGATGAGATCTTTATGAGCAAACTGGGGGAGAGGAGGGGTAATGGAGGGCAAGGGACGGGGGACGAGAGCTTAGGGGAGTGGGAGGTCCTAGCTGGATCAGGAACAGAGTGAGAGAACAAGGAAAGAGATACCATGATAAATAAAGACTCCATGGGAATAGGGAGAAGCAGAGTGCTAGGGAGGTTCCCAGGAATCCACAAGGATGACTCCACTATAGACTACTGGCAATAGTGAAGAGGGTGTCTGAGCTGGCTTACTTACTTCCAGTGACTGATGGAAGCAGATGCAGAGATCCATGGCAGGGTCATCCCAGGCAGTGCTCCAGGAGTCCAATCGATGAAAGAGAGGAGAGATTCTCTGAGCAAGAGATATCAAGACCATGCTTGGAAAAAGTACAAAGACAACTAGTGAGACAGTTGTTTAGCTTGAACTGTTTGAGAGGCCTCCAGGCAGTGGACTGGGACCTGTCCCTAGTGCTTGAGCTGGCTTTTTGGAGCCTAGTGCCTATGGTGAGACACTTTGCGCAGCCTTGGTACAGGGAGGAGGGGCTTGGACCTGCCTCAACTGAATATACCAGGCTCTGCTGACTCCCCATAGGAGACCTTGCCTTGGAGGAGGTGGGAATGGGAGATGGGGGGGGGAGGCCTGAGGGCGGGAGGAGCGAGGACAGGGGAATCTGTGATTGGTATGCAAAATGAATAGAAAATCTCTTAATAAAAAAATATGAAAAAAAGACTTCTACTTTGTGGCATTAGAGAAAAAGCATACACTCTCATACTAAATTCTAGTACATAACATTAGTGTTCTGTTCATAAAGTACAGATCTCTGTCAGGAACCTTGCAGTATGGAAATGAAGCCCGTGCACTCGAAATGAGCATTAGCTTTCTGTGCTTGTGTGCACTCATCCCCAATACTTTGCTTAGTTTCTAGTGCTGAATGTGCTTCCTTTTTCTGTTATTTGAGGGGCTGAGGGTTGAACCCAGGGCCTTACACATTCTAGGCAAGCACTCTGCCACTGAGCTACACTGAGCATACTTTTTGCTTCCTCTGTATTTAAGAATCTTAGTTTATGTTGCCAAGTCCATAGAGAAAGTGTCACTCATAATTTGTACTGTCATTAGGAATATCCATTTACCCTAGTTCCTTAACAAAACTAGTGTTTTTGTTAACAAACTGCCTAATTCATAGGTAAAAATCAATATTTTTATTTTCTTTAAATTGTTCTTTTCCTTGATGAAAAATACAACTGCATAATAGAAAACCTGGAGGGAGAGACAGAGCACAAAGTAATCACCCAGAGTGCTCCCACTCGCAAAGATGCCCAGTCCTGAATGACCTTCATATTCAGGGTGACTGCTAGCCTTCACTTTCTCTGTACATTATATGGTAATTAGAGCGGGGTTGATTGGTAGAGCTGGGTGTGGTAGCTCATGCCTATAATCCCAGGGCCAAAATGAGGTCCCACCTTGTTGTGGAGGGATCTGGGAGGCCTACCCATTTCTCTGTGGGAGGCCTACCCATTTCTCTGTGGGAGACCCACTCCTATTTTTTCCCCAGGGTACTCTTGAGGAGGGAGAAATATTTAGATAGAAAGAGGGGAGAGAAACAGAAACACAGGATAACCGGCCCCTTCTGTCTCTTCAAAGGGGCTTTTTATAAGAATGCCAAGGGGAAGCCTTCCTCTAGTACAGCGCAGACCCTTCCAATCACCTGGTAACCATGCACATGGTCAAGCTATCCTCTAATGCAGCCCTGCTGGGTAAAGCAAGCTCAGATCTCACTAGGAAACCTCTGTGGAGAAGAGAAGGCAGGTAAACTGTACAAACTGTTTTGCAACCTGCTTATTTCTGCCCTTTAAAGGCAAGGTCTCGTGTAGCCCAAGCTAGTCTGGAACTTACTACACTGCCAGGGATGAACTTGAACTTCTGACCCTCCTACCCCCATCTACCAAGTGCTAGAATTATAGACATGTGACACTACAACTGCTGTTATCAGGTTCTGAACCGAACACAGGGATGTTCTTGCATGCCAGGGGAGCATTCTACCAATTGAACCACATCTCCCTGCAGCCTGCTTACTTCCTTTATGGTATCACATTCATCTAATGCCTACTTATTGAACATTTAAGATGATTTTCAGTATTGGGCTAAACATAATGTGTCAGTAGTTCAGTATTTAAGGCTTTGGTACTCTCTTGTGCTTTTTGGTTTTGATTTGTGGGTGTTTTGTTTTTATGGTGGTAGGGCTCAAAGCCAGGACTTTGTATATCTTAAGCAGTCACTCTACTACTGAGCTACATGCCTTATAGTTAAATCGTATCTACTTGTTTGGGGGGATTTGTTGTTATTTCTTTTTGTTTCTTTGTTTGTTTGTTTTTGAGACAGGATCTTGCTGTGTGGTACTAGCTGACTTGATATAAAGAATGTATATAACCCGGGCTGCTTTCAAACTCACAGTAATCCTCCAGCCTCAGTCTCCCATTTTATCCCTCATTTTTGGAAATCCTTTTCACTAGGTAAAATTTGTTGATTAGTAGTGATATAAGTTTATTTCTTCTGCTGTGGGTTCACTGTCCAGGTTCTGTGGCGTTGTCATGTAAGTGGTAATGGTTTTTCATAATTTGCCTTTTTTTGTATGCGGTGCTCAGTTGTTGGGGGTGAAATGAAGAGCTTTGCACATGTTAACTGTGTCTTTGTCAGGCAGTGGTGATGTACACCTTTAATCCCAGCACTCGGGAGGCAGAGGTAGGCAGATCTCTGTGAGTTCAAGGCCAGCCTGGGCTACAGAGTGAGTTCCAGGAGAGGCTCCAAAGCTACACAGAGAAACCCTGTCTCAAAAAAAAAAAAAAAAAAGGGTGTCCTCTGCCATTGTTGTGGTAATGCCTGCATTACGGATACCCATTCGCCATGTCCGAGAGCAAGGGGCTGTGGATTAGAATAGAGACAAGAGACAGCCAGTCATTCACCATGGCTGAATGCCGAATGCCAAGTGCCCTTTATTGAAAGAGGGAGGAAACCTTAAATACAGGCTTACAGCATAATGGAGGATCCCTGGCGGGCAGAAGTTTGCTAAGGAATGTTCTACATACTTGCATCTAAGCTGTTTACACCAAATGCAGGATACAGGAACAAAGAACCTCTGGTGATCTCTCCAGTGATTGTTAGGTGAGAAGGAAACCGGCAGGGAATCTGAATAGGGAGGACATCTGGTCAAGGTCGGCAAGCAAGGCGGCAGCCACTCACAGTGGGGGGCCGGGGCCCACATGCCATCAAGCCTTTGCACATGCTAAGTGTGTCCTCTGCTATCAAGCCCATTTGTTTCTCTATCTATCTATCTATCTATCTATCTATCTATCTATCTATCTATCTATCTATCTATCTGCAGGATTTATCTGTGTAGTCCAGGCACGCTCTATAGACCAGGCTGGCCTCAAACTCTAAAAGATCCTCCTGCCTCTGCCTCCTGAGTGCTAGGATTAACGGCCTGTGCCACCACTGCTCAGCTAAGCCTCTTTTACTTTTTTATTTTTATATTAAATTTTTTCATTTATTTTACATTCCAACCAGAGTTTCTCCTCCCTCCCCTCCTCCCGTTCCTTCCTCCCACCTCTCAGCACCCCCACCCCTGCCCACTCCTCCTCCACCTTGGAGGACTCATCCCTTGGGAGTCAACAATGCATGGCACATCACACTGAGGCAGGACCAAGCTCCTCCCCCTGCGTCAAGGCTGGGTGAGGCAACCCAGCATGGGGAACAGGTTCCCAAAAGCCAGCTCAAGGACCAGGGACAGGTCCTCATTCCACTGCTAGGGGACCCACAAACAGACCCAGCTACACAACTGTCACACACATGCAGAGGGCCTAGGCTGGTCTCATGCAGGCTCCCTAACTGTCAGTCCAGAGTCCAAGAGTCCATGTGCTTCCACGGCTCAGGTTAGCTTGCTCTGTGGGTTTCCCTATCATGACCTTCACACACACACACACACACACACACACACACACACACACACACACACACACACACTTTGTTCATACAATCCCTCCTCCCTCTCTTCATCAGGACTCCCAGAGCTCCACCCACTGTTTGCTTTTGGATCTCTGCATCTGTTTCTATCAGTTACTGCATGAAGGCTCTCTGATGAAAATTAGGGTATCACCAGTCTGATCACAGTAGATGGCCAGTTCAGGCACCCTCTCCATTTGCTAGGAGTCTTAGCTGTGGTCATCCTTGTAGATTCCTGGAGTTCCCCTGCCACCAGGTTTCTCCCTGACCCGGAAAAGCACCCATCAAGACATCTCTTTTATTACTCTCCCACTCTGTCCTTCCTCCAAACCGCCCAACCCGATCCCTCGTGTTCCCAGCCTCTGTATGTTCAATGTGCAGCTATTTTATTCATTTTCTGTTGGTTCTGGAGGCTCTTGAAACAGCTTCACTAGGTAGCCCATGCTGCTAAGTAATGGGCTGTTAAGTCCTGTGCCGCCACCCTCTGCAGCTGTTAGGCATTTTGTTTTGTGTGTGTGGCGTATATATGCCTTAAATGATTCATAATGCATGAATTAACTGTGAATAATTCAAGAGTGGACAAAAGCATTAGGCCCTGCATCAAGTAAACCAAAAGCTCTGTGGAAGCTGAGGTATGTGTGTATGTACACATTCCTGTTGGGGGTGGAGTCGTGGGGCAAGTGCCTATGGAGGCTGGAATTCAGTGTGAGCTGTTCCTAATCATCCTCCACTGCTGGGGGGATGGTCTGAATGTCAAATGCTCTGATTGGTCAATAAATAAAACACTGATTGGCCAGTGGCCAGCCAGGAAGTATAGGCGGGACTAACAGAGAGGAGAAAGGAGGGAACAGGAAGACAGAGGGAGTCACTGCCAGCCACCACCATGACAAGCAGCATGTGAAGATGCTGGTAAGCCACGAGCCACTTGGCAAGGTATAGATTTATGGAAATGGATTAATTTAAGCTATAAGAACAGTTAGCAAGAAGCCTGCCACGGCCATACAGTTGGTAAGCAATATAAGTCTCTGTGTTTACTTGGTTGGGTCTGAGCGGCTGTGGGACTGGCGGGTGACAAAGATTTGTCCTGACTGTGGGCAAGGCAGGAAAACTCTAGCTACACTCCACCATGTGTCTTCTGTCTGTCTGTGTGTGTGTGTGTGTGTGTGTGTGTGTGTGTGTGTGTGTGCGCGCGCGCGTGCGTGTGCACCCGTGAGCTCATGAATGTGCACACGTGTGCACGTGAAGGCCAGAGGTCAACACAGGCTGTCTTCCGTGATCCCTCTGCACCTTATCTTTTGAGGCAGGGTCTCCTACTGAACGTGGTACTTACTGACCGTACAGCAAGTGCTCGGGAGCTGCCTCTCTTAGCCCTCACTGCACTGGGGTCACGGATGCACATAACTATGCCTCACTTTGATGGCCACTGGGGAGCCATGCTTGCACAGGATTGTAGGTGAGCCCCACGGGCCCAGCTTTCTACATGGGTGCTAGAAATCTGAACTCAAGTCCTCATGCTTTCATGACAAGCACATGACTGACAGAGCCATCCCAATGTTTTGGCCCTTTTTTTGAATAGGGCGCCTGGTACATACTGGTCTGGAACTCAGCTGCCTCAGCTTCCACGGAGCTTTTGGTTTACTTGATGCAGGGCCTCATGTCTTTGCTTGCTCTTGAATTGATCACAATTCTTTCACACATTATGAATCATTTAAGACATATATGTATTATAATTATAACTCACTACTAACAACACTGCAAAACTAAAACGTACCTGAACCCGAATAAATCCAGCACAACAAAAGGAGAAGAAATGGACAATGCTTTAAGAAAAGGTGGAGGGTTTTTTGTTTTGTTTTTTGTTTTCAAGACAGGGTTTCTCTGTGTAGCTTTGGAGCCTGTCCTAGAACTCGCTCTGTAGACCAGACTGGCCTCTGCCTCCCAAGTGCTAGGATTAAAGATGTTTGCCACCGCCACCCGGCATTGACCATGTCTTATTAAAAGTGCTTCAACAACTGTGAGACTCCAGGACATTACTTAAGTGCGTTCACCTGTTAAAGATAAAGCAGTGTTCCAGGAAGCACTCAAGGTAAGACGAAGAGAGAGCCTTGTTGGAACAGTAACACAACCAAGCTCAGGTGGGTGAATCTATGGACCCACACATTAACTTACGTTCACCCTTACCTGTGTCCCAGCATGGAAATCCTTTCTTGAAAGCCAGGAAGAAGAAATCTTCCAGATGCTCTAGGGCCACATAGATGTCTCAGCAGTTAAGAGCACTTGCTGCTCTTGCGGAGGATCCGAGTTTGGTTCCCAGCACCCACGTGGTGGCTCACAACTGCTTTGAATTCTGATTCTAGAGGACCCAGCACCCTCTTCCGACTTCCTTGGGTACTGAATACATCATACAGTGCACATACATATGCTTAGACACATATATACATAAAACATTTTTAAATACTCTATTCTTTCATCAAAACTGACTTATCTAGCTCTCAGTAAGTAAAGATACAATTCTGTGTTTAGTGTCTCCTCTATTTGTGCTGGGAAAATAGTTCATGGTCCGTGTGTGTGTGTCATAGTCATCCTCCAGCTCAGTCTACAGTGCCTGTGCCCCACCACAATTTTAAAGTACATAATTTTCATTGTTCTGCAATTCTTGAGCTCTGGAGGACCACCCCCAAGACATCACAAGGCAACTGAGACATACTAATTGATCATACCTAAACCCATCTTCTGTTGATTCTCCCCTGCCTCGTGGGGGCTTTCAGAAAAGCTAAAACTCCCGATCTTCTGTCCTCCACTCAACATGTTCTTGCCTTTCTGCTTTCTTCTCTAATGAGAACTTTTCCACTCTGGTGGGATTTCTTATTCTGCTCCACATTTTCAGTCCCTGCCTTCTTCACTTTTTTTTTCTTCCAAAAATCAAGTAATGAAGGTTCACGTGGTTCTAGAACAAAGGTATTGACCAATCACTCCTGAACCAGATCCTAAAACATCATACCCTACACGGAATTAACTTGACACAAACTAGGGTCATCTGTGAAGAAGTAACCTCAATTGAAAAGATACCTCCATCATACTAGCCTGTAGGCAAGTCCATGAAAGCATTTTCTTGATTAGTGATTAATACAGAAAGGCCCAGCCCACTGTGGGCAGTGCCATCCCTGGGTAGGTGGTTCTGGGTTGCATAAGAAAGCAAATACAACAATCCTTGAAGAGCAAGCCAATAAGCAGCATTCCTCCATGTCCTCTGTTTCAGTTCCTGCCTTGGTTTCTCTTGATGATGTTCTGTGATTGGAATATACAAGCCAAATAAACTCTGTCCTCACCGAGTTGCTTTTGGTCACGGGATCTTTGTTACAGCAATAGACAGCCAACTGGGGGTTCAGTGGTCAAGAGCACTGGCTGCTCTTCCAGAGGACCTGGGTTCAATTCCCAGCACCCACAGAGTGACTCACAACCATCTAAAACTCCAGTCCCAGGGAATCCAATGAGCTCTTCTTGTTTCCACGGGCACCAGACATGCACACAGTGCATAAACATGCATGCAGGCAAAACACCTAAACACATGAAACAAAATTTTTTAAAAAGTAAATTAGGGCTGGGCAGTGGTGGCACATGCCTTTAATCCCAGCACTTGGGAGGCAGAGCCGGGTGGATCTCCGTGAGTTTGAGGCCAGCCTGGTATACAGAGTGAGATCCAGGACAGGTACCAAAACTATACAGAGAAACCCTGTCTTGGGGGTAAAAAAAAAAAAAAGTAAAATAGGACAGTCTCCATACCTGCTTTTGGACTAAGGTTGGTCACCCAATCACACATTAGGCCGTGATTGTATCCCTATACTCAGTCCTCTAGCATCATAATTCGAAGAGCTCAGAGATTCCTTCATGGCCATCATAAGTTGTATGTGCCTCTCATCCACTGCCTCATTCCCCAAACTCAGCTTCAGGGAGCACCCTTGCCTACCCATCCTTTGTGCTCACAGACCAGAGCCTTCCTCCCACCTGTAGAGTGCTTTCCAGAGATCCCCCAACCTTGACCTTTGGGGGATTATTTCAAGATTGTTACTTTTGTTTATGTTGCATTTGTTTAACTCTGTGAAGCTGTGTTACTGTGCCTGTCTAAAACACCTGATGGTCTAATTAAGAACTGGCCAATAGCAAAGCAGGAGAAAGGCTAGGCGGTGCTGGCAGGCAGAGAGAGGGAGAAATCTGGGAGAAGGAGAAGGGCCCTAGGGGTCAGTCACACAGCTATACAGCCAGCAGCAGTAAGAGCAAGATTTCCAGAGTAAGAGAATGGGAAAAGCCCAGAGACAAAAGGTATATGGGGGCTAATTTAAAGTTAAGGAAATAAGCCAAGCTAAGGTTGGGCACTCATAAGTAAGAATAAGCTTCCATGTGTGGTTTATTTGGAAGCTGGGTGGTGGGCCCCCAAAAAAGAGTAAACAACAACAACTTTGACCAGAGACATCCTCTCCTCTATGGACTTACTTGAGAGTTTTGTATAGAGAAGCCAAGAAATTTTTAAAAGTGGTGTCCTCCCGATGCATAGGTTAGCTTCTACAACTTTGAGATTTAAAATTTCTACCTTGTTCCTAAGGAAATAGAGTATCTATGAAGGAAATAGACAGTTCTCTGCTGACCTTGCCCATTTCCCCCTGCTAATAGTATACAGGATGCTGTACTTCTTAATAAACTTGCTTGGCATAACTTCTGAGTAAATGTAGCCATGTTTGTTAGAGTCCTTTGTGACTGTTTTCGTGGAGTTTTGTGTTTCATTTTGTCTGCTGCCCAGCACTCAGTCTGTATCTATGACTTGATGTATTTTTGTTACATATCAGTCAGTGCTGGCTGGTTTTTGTCAACTTGACACAAATCTCAATATATCCGGGAAAAAGGGATCTCATTTGAGGAATTGTCTCCATCAGCTTGTACTGGAGGTAAGTCTTTGTGGTATTTTCTTGATTATGGACTGATGTGGGAGGACCCAGTCTACTGTGGGAGGTACCACTGCTGTGGAATATTTAAGATGTGTTATATTCATTTATGCTGTGGAACATTTGTTTAGCCGGGCGGTGGTGGCGCACGCCTTTAATCCCAGCACTCGGGAGGCAGAGCCAGGTGGATCTTGTGAGTTCGAGGCCAGCCTGGGCTACCAAGTGAGTTCCAGGAAAGGCACAAAGCTACACAGAGAAACCCTGTCTCGGAAAAAAACAAACAAACAAACAAACAAAAAACATTTGTTTAATGATGCAAAGACATGCTACATTTGTTTGATTAAATAAAATTAACCAGGGGTCAGGAGGCTGAGTCAGCAACTAGTTGATAGGATGTAGTAGGGAGGAGTCATGTGTAGTTAGGGTTCTTTAGTAGGTGCGGAGCAGAGGGACGCCCTGTTTGGGGGGAGATGCGAGCTAGGAGAGATTAGTTACTTGCTACTCAGCCCCTCTGCATGAGCAGAATTTAACCTCAACCTTTGAATCCTGAGTTCTGTAGAGGGATTGAGATCTAAGTAAAATTTTCTTTACAGCCAGTGCCTGACGGAACAGAATTCCCACCTGGCTATGACCAGTGTGGCCGAACGGCTGCTGGTAGCTGTGGAGTTGCACTTGCCAATGAGAACAGCGGTTACTTAAGGGGCAGCTACTGAACTTAACAAAAAACAACATGTCACACCCTGGAAAGATGGTCCTGTGTTGTATAAGAAAGCAGAGAAAGCCAGTTAATAGCATTCCTCTGTGCTCTGTGACCTCTGCTTCAGTTCCTGCCTCCGGGTTCCTGTCCTGTGTGGGGAGCCAGACCGGCCCAAGACTTTCTCAGAAGCACTGATGAAATGATAAAGGGAATTTTAGTTTTCTATCTTTGCTCAGGAGTGGACTTGGCAAGGCTAGTGTGAGGCTGGAGCCAGTGTCTCAAAGGAGTCAAGGCTGTGGTTTCTGGGGCCCTGACTCTTCCCCCTGGGCTGTGGTTGTCAGTCCTAGGGCAGCAGTGTCTGAGGTGTCCTGTGTTCTCTTTGTCAACACTGTCCGACTTAGCTCTCAGCTGACCTTTGTACTTTTTTCCTGTCCTGCAGCTGTTCTCAAATAATCACACTGAGGCTTGAATTAATTATAAATGCTCAGCCAATAGCTCAGGCTTATTACTAACTAGCTCTTACATTTTAAGTTAACCCATTTCTATTCATCTTCATTCGGCCATGTGGCTCATGGCTTTACCTGTCCTCCAGCATGTCCGGCTCTCTCCGTGGCTCACTGGCAACTGTCTTGACTCTGCCATCCTTCTTCCCATCATTCTCAGTTTGGTTTTGCCACCTAACTTCCTGCCCAGATACCGGCCTGTCAGCTTTCTGTTAACCAATGAGAGTAATACATATTCACAGTGTAGCAAAGAATTATTCCACAACAGACCTTGGCCATTTTCCCCCCTGCTAATAGTTTATAGAATGCCGTATTTCTTAATAAACTTGCTTGGTGTAAGTCATCAGCTTATGCAAGACCTCCTGGTCCCAGTTAGTGCTTTTGTCTCTTTATTCCCCAATGCTCAGTCCTCCCACTCAACACCTCCCCATTGAGGACCCTTGTTCCTGTGGGTTCAGGTCAGTCGTGAATTCTTGCCTTGGCTTCCCTCAATGAACTGTGACTAGGGATATGTAAGCCAAATAAACCCTGTCCTGCCAAGTTGCTTTTGATCATAGTGTTTATCATAGCAATAGAGAACAAAATAGAATACCACCTTTAGACAAATGTTTAGACATGTTTTCATGGTAAAGTTCCCCCAAATGGTTTTATTCAAGGTGGCTTGTAAGTAAACAAGAATACACACAATCTAAGTCCAAATTCATTCTAATTCATAAGATGTAAACAAGTGTAAGAAATTAGTTATTTTAAATTTATGTGTGTGTGGGGGGTGAAGTTGGCATTATATGAAAAATTGAAAGTGCATGTTAGAAATAACAATTTAAACTTTAGTATTCTTCAGCTATTTATTTATAAAACAAAAAAAATGTTCAGGTGTGGCCTATGTCTAAGTGTTTGTTTTGTTTTGTTTTGTTTTGGTTTTGGTTTTCCTAGACAGGGTTTCTTTGTGTAGCTTTGCGCCTTTCCTGGAACTCACTCGGTAGCCCAGGCTGGCCTCACACTCACAGAGATCTGCCTGCCTCTGCCTCCCAAGTGCTGGGATTAAAGGTGTGCGCCACCACCGCCCTGCATATGTCTAAGTTTTTATGGCTTTAAAATAAAAGCCTAATATTACATCAGGAATTTTATTTTAAAAGGCTAGGCAGAATTAAATTCTTTAAACATGAATTTAAGATATCTGAATAATAAAGTGAGAAGATTATTAGAGCTATGTTTAAAATAATCATAATTTTGAAATTTGAAAACTCCAAGGAATGCTGATTCATTGTCCCTGGATCTCAAAGAGTAATATGCCAGGAATTTAAAAACACTGAGAAACTTGTTTGCTTTCACTATATATTAGAGTATCATTTTTGCTGAATAAGATATTGTAATTAAGAAAGACAGAAAGGAACAATTAAATATGTGAAGGAGACATGAAAGTTTATAACTATAGAGACATCTCTTTAATTTATGTGTTTTATTGAAGAGGATCTGAGTTCAGTTCCTAGCACCCACATCCCACAGCTGACAACCACCCATAACCAGCTCCAGGGGATGTACTGACCCGCTCTGGCCTCTGTAGGCATACACACTCACCAGCACATACCTACAGACAGACACAGACACACACACACACACACACACACACACACACACACACACACACACACACACTTCAATTAAAAATTAATCTTTAAAAAGAAGAAGAAAGAAGGGGTAGCTTCTGTGACTCCAGTTCCAGGGGTTCTGTAACCCCCTTCTGACCTCCCTGGGTACCTGGCACACATACGGATTACAGACATACATGCAGGCAAAACACCTATACACATAAACTAAATTAATTGATAAAATTTATTTCCAAAGAAGGCAGCTCACTGCCTCGATGCAATAAGTTTTCTATACTCACTCGTCGTCCCTGAGACTGGCCACCGGGGGTGTAGCACCAAGTGTCCTCAGGAGGTAGACTAATTGTTTGTGGAGGCCTCACAAGTCCCTGGGTCAGACTCCGAGTTGTTATAATCCAACTAGTAGAGAGTGGGGAATTTTGACTTTTATTTTTGCTCCTGTTATTTCTGGGCCTTTTTGTCTCCGCTCCCCCGCTCTCCCCACCCCTTGACCCCCCCACACAACAGAGCATCCAGGTCAAACCATTGGCAAGGGGGTTAAAACCTCCTTTCTCCTGAAAGTGCTTCAGAGCAGAGACGGGGAGGAGCTGGTCAGCATTGTGGAACTGTCCTCAGAGCTGTGGGTTGTATTTGGAGATGTACCTGGAGAAGGCAGGGGTGATCACAGGAGGTTGACTGTTGGACTGTGACATTGCTTGCAGGTTAAGAGGTCCTCGGTATGGAAGAAAGATGTCAGCATAGATAGATTGTGATAGATTCTGAAAAAACTACCACCTGGAGCTTAATGACCTGTAATCTAGACTACATCAACCACACCAGTAGGTTAGAGTTGAGCAGGGACCAAAGAGAGAAGGCAAGAGAGAGCAAGAGGAGGGCCGTGGAGCGAAGACAGCCCACGCACACCCAGAAAGTCTACCTAGGAGCTGTCCTAGTCAGAGGTCTGCGGATACAGAGAAGGGCCGTCAGAGGCAGCCTGTGGGAGAGTCCGTCATTTAGTTAATGGTGGCTGGAGTGAGGGGCTCACAAGACTCCACCCTTTTTCTCCCTTTCTGGTGGAGCCCCGAGTAAGTTCCTCATGGTCCTGTAAATAGCGCCCCCTTTCCCCCATGAGAAGCCGTAATTAAACTCACTGGGTCGTGAAATTAACAAATAAAGGCATGGAGGTAAAAGGGGGCTAGATGGGAAATGGAAAGGGATCAACAGGAGTGCTAGACAAAGGAGTAAACGGGACAGTGAACATGATCAAAATCTATGCGTGTATGGAAGCGGCACACTCATTAAGTGTAATTAATATATGTCAATACAAAACTCTAAGACCTAGGAATTATTTGAAAGGCTTGAGGTAGGATAGCTAATTATGACAGAGAGGGGACATGGGAAGGGGTAAGAGCCTCTTGACTCTCCTGGTCTGACTTCAGTTTATTTTTTCAGGCTGACACTCAGATATTTAGACATAACAAACCAGGCCACCTGAGAACGAACCGAGCTCCCCTTTCAAAGAAACATCACAGATGAGAACTGATTTTGAGATTTCATTTATTCATTTATTTTTTTAAATTGTGTGTGTGTGTGTGTGTGTGCGCATGCGTGTGTGGTATTTGTACATGAGTGCAGGTGTCATAGCATCCAGAAAAGTGTATCAGCTCCCCTGGACCTGGAGTTCCAGGTGGTTGTGAGCCTGGCATGGATTTGAACTCAGATCCTTTGGAAGAGCAGCGAGTGCTCTTAACCACTGAGCCATCCACAAGTCTGTTGAAATGCCTAATGGATGATGTCTTAAATCCAATGTCCTTGTGACCTATGCAGAAGTAAGTATCCCTTTGGTCAGCATTGTGTGTGCATGTGTTTGAGTGCATTTGTGTGCATGTTCAAGTTTGTGCATGTGTGTGGGTACATGTGAGAGTGGATGGATGCACGTGGGTCTGGAGGCTACAGAACAGCCTCGAGGGTTACTCCTCAGGCCGCTGTCTCTTTCAGGTCATGTCTCTCTCTCATGGGCCTGCTTATGTCTCCCCACTGCTGAGATTAGAAGCCAACCCACCACTCCTGGATTTTTAGTGCCCTCCCCCTAAAAAAAAAATACGAGTCATCAGGGTTGAACTCAGGTGAGTGTTTTGCCCACTGAGAACCTTCCCACCCCTCGTCAATGTGTTTTTTTCTACTAGATTCTCTTCTCCACCTGCAAGCCCAGGCAGTGTGCCTTCAAGGTTTCTTTTCTAAGAGCAAAGTCTTTGGATAAGAAAAATACATCTATCAGCACATCCTTCCCCTCATGTCCAAGCTCAGGGAATCGGTCGCTTTAACATCCCTAAGCACAGGGATAGCTGCTGAGCCACTCGGGTGCATTCCTCTCCTAGCGGGCATAGTGGAGTCTCAAGTCTTGACTTTAATCGGTGACCTGGATAATTGTGTGTCCTTGTCACCGGTCCCCACATACTTTTCCTTTGTAGATGTCAAAGGATCAGCTTCCCCAGGCCCAGGCTCTGGGCGTGCTCAGTCTGCACTGCCACCATATTTAGTGTATTTCCCGTTGCCTGGTCTGACTCACACAACATTAAACGGGAAAAGCCTGGAAATTAGAGGTGTCATCAAGATGTCAATTCTGCAAGTATGGTGTCTAACATAATCTTTATTTTTGAAAACACATTCATGATTATTTGAGAGTTTTTTGGGTTTTGTTTGGTTAGTGAGATCGATACCTTTGCCATAGTTAGCGTTGACACGGGAGCATCACTGGAGGCATCCTCTCTGTTGGATTGGCCTGTGGGCCATCTCTAGGCAGGGGGTGGGGTGGGGTCTCGGGGCGGGGAAGGCTGTATTAGAAAAGTAGCTGAGCAAGCAAGGGGGAGCTAGCCAGTAAGCAGCGTCCTGCGTTAGCCTCCCTCAATGGTGGACTGTAAAGTCTAAGATGAAAGAAGCCCTTTCCTCCCCGAGTTGGTTTCAGTGTTCATCTCAGTAACAGAGCAGCTAGAACAAGCGGCTCAACTTTTATCGGAGGACCTCTAGGCGAGGAGGAGGTGTTTGGGTGAAAAGCTTGGATACTAAAACTTCTCCTGTCGATATTTTCCGGTCCTTTTCTCTTCAAAAGAGCCTTCTGAATGGTCTCACTGTTGAGAGATACTTTTTAAAAACGGAGGGCACGTTCATTCGCTCCTAGATGAAGCGCAGCTTGTTTTGCTCTTTCTTCCTCCACGCCTTTTGGTCCCCCTGAGATCCCGGCCGAGACTACATTTCCCAGAAGGCTGTGCTCAGACTTACGGGTGCCCGCATGGGGCCCGAGGGGCTCTAGGGGCGGCACAGTCGGGTTGCAAGCTGCTGACGGGCGGACGGACGGGCGGGCGCTTCGCGGTTTGAATGGCTGCCGGCCCCGGCCTTCAGCGCGTCTGAAGAGCCGCGGCCTCAGGGTGCACCATGCCGTCTGGAGGCGACCAGTCGCCACCGCCGCCTCCTCCTCCGGCCGCAGCCAGCTCGGAGGAGGAGGAGGAGGATGGCGACGCCGCCGACGGCTCACAGCCCGCGGGGTCCCCGGGCTCTCAGATCCAGCAGCGGTTCGAGGAGCTGTGCAGTCGCCTCAACATGGACGAGGCGGCGCGTGCCGAGGCCTGGGGCAGCTACCGCAGCATGAGCGAGAGCTACACGCTGGAGGTGCGCACGCAGACCTTCCGGGGCGGTCGGGGGACTCGGTGTGGCTCTGGGGTCCCTTGGTCGTGTGCACCGCACCGCTGCCCCTGCCCGGGCTTGCAGCCGTCAGAGGAGACGAGTTAAGTTTCGGGCTTGCTTACGTGTGAGAACGGCTTACGACTTGTGACCCCCCCACCCCCCCACTCCCACCCCCCGGCAGTTGAAAACCGGTGTAGACACGCAACGTTTGTTGCTGAGCTCGGGCTCTCTTTTTGGCTGTCACCCAGCTATAGGTTTGTTGTGTCCCGTTCTCGGGACGGGGCTTGAGGTTGACAAAAATGGCCATTCGGGCCAGTGCCTGTCAACTCTGCAGGCACCTCCCCTGCATGGGCCAATAGGAAGTGACACGGAAGTCCGGATTGTTTATCAGCTGCCTGTGCGTATGGCCCTTTTATTTTATATATAGCTTATGGAAGGAGCAGGGTAAAGAGGCCCACGACTTGATGGTTAAGCAAGGTGTTATTTAACCATAATATGGTGGTTGTGCCTGTGTCGTTCTGCTGAGTCGGTGTATTTTGATACATATATATTTTTTAATCAGTTCACACATCGAATTCCCCCCTCTCCATTGATAACAATGAAATGCGACGGCTTCAGACCTTAAAGATCTGAGTGACTCTGGACAAGTTTTTAAGCACTGTTTTCTTTTTCAGGGAAACGATCTTCATTGGTTAGCATGTGCCTTATATGTGGCTTGCAGAAAATCTGTTCCAACTGTAAGCAAAGGGACTGTTGAAGGAAACTATGTGTCTTTAACTAGAATCCTTCGGTGTTCGGAGCAGAGGTAACTATATTAGAGCTTGAAAATTAGAATGTAGCTAAAATAAAAAACTTACAAATCAGACTGATAATGAAAATTCTCTTTGTTTACTATTTTCTGAGCATCTAACATGTAGATAGCTGAATTCAGAAACTGAGTCAAGGTTTTCCTTTACCATTTCAGAGTCAGGATCATGTTTTACTAACTTAAATATATTTGCATTTTAATGCATTAAAGGTTATGACTCATTGTATAATGTTAATATAAATTTAAATAAAGATATTGAGGAGCTTTTGAAGATACTATGGATCAAAAAGGTAAATGAAATATCAATTATGTGGCATTATACTTAGATACATATATATGAAACTTGTGTTTTATTGTACATTTTGTGTAGAATTGAAGCTGCACGTTCTCTGACCCTAAAGAAATTCCTACATACATACTAATATATTTATTGCACCATTTAAAAACTCATGGTTTTTATATGTGTATGAGTGTTTGTCTGCATGTATGTATGTGTACCACATGTGTTCCTGGTGTCTGTGGAGGCCAGAAGAAAGCACAGGACTCCCTGGAATTGGAGTTACAGGTGGTTGTGAGTAGCCGTATGGGTGTGGGAACAGACCCGGGTCCTTTGCAAGAGCAACAAGTGCTCTTATCCATGCACACCTCTCCAGCCCTACACCGGTCTTTGTTTTTTTGTTTTTGTTTTCAAGAAATTATCAGTAACCTGAATTTGTCTTGCTTGAGTATATGCAGAAAATTATTGTATGTTCATAGGAAGGATGGTTTTAGTGATTAAATGAGTTAGTAATTAAATTAATGAATCTCAGAAACATTAAATGAAAATTAAGTTGCAGAATGCTACTTATAATATGATACATTTTACATAAAACATAAAAGCAAACAAATGATACTAATTTTTTAAGAAAATATGTATGGAAAATTAATTTCACAATGGGGATTATAATAAGGGGAGTGAAGAATGAGATTAGGAAGATTTATAAATTGAAATTTTGACTGTTTCTATGGTAACTTTAGTGT